>NC_052307.1:80967065-81257065 GCF_016432855.1 Salvelinus namaycush
TCTGTCTGCGTGCTACGTGGTGCTATGTGGCTCTGTCTGCGTGCTACGTGGTGCTATGTGGCTCTGTCTGCGTGCTACGTGGTGCTATGTGGCTCTGTCTGCGTGCTACGTGGTGCTATGTGGCTCTGTCTGCGTGCTACGTGGTGCTATGTGGCTCTGTCTGCGTGCTACTTGTCCTATGTGGCTCTGTCTGCGTGCTACTTGTCCTATGTGGCTCTGTCTGCGTGCTACTTGTCCTATGTGGCTCTGTCTGCGTGCTACGTGGTCTATGTGGCTCTGTCTGCGTGCTACTTGTCCTATGTGGCTCTGTCTGCGTGCTACTGGTCCTATGTGGCTCTGTCCTGCGTGCTACTTGTCCTATGTGGCTCTGTCTGCGTGCTACTTGTCCTATGTGGCTCTGTCTGCGTGCTACTTGTCCTATGTGGCTCTGTCTGCGTGCTACTTGTCCTATGTGGCTCTGTCTGCGTGCTACTTGTCCTATGTGCTCTGTCTGCGTGCTACTTGTCCTATGTGGCTCTGTCTGCGTGCTACTTGTCCTATGTGGCTCTGTCTGCGTGCTACTTGTCCTATGTGGCTCTGTCTGCGTGCTACTTGTCCTATGTGGCTCTGTCTGCGTGCTACTTGTCCTATGTGGCTCTGTCTGCGTGCTACTTGTCCTATGTGGCTCTGTCTGCGTGCTACTTGTCCTATGTGCTCTGTCTGCGTGCTATGTGGCTCTGTCTGCGTGCTACTTGTCCTATGTGGCTCTGTCTGCGTGCTACTTGTCCTATGTGGCTCTGTCTGCGTGCTACTTGTCCTATGTGGCTCTGTCTGCGTGCTACTTGTCCTATGTGGCTCTGTCTGCGTGCTACTTGTCCTATGTGGCTCTGTCTGCGTGCTACTTGTCCTATGTGGCTCTGTCTGCGTGCTACTTGTCCTATGTGGCTCTGTCTGCGTGCTACTTGTCCTATGTGGCTCTGTCTGCGTGCTACTTGTCCTATGTGGCTCTGTCTGCGTGCTACTTGTCCTATGTGGCTCTGTCTGCGTGCTACTTGTCCTATGTGGCTCTGTCTGCGTGCTACTTGTCCTATGTGGCTCTGTCTGCGTGCTACTTGTCCTATGTGGCTCTGTCTGCGTGCTACTTGTCCTATGTGGCTCTGTCTGCGTGCTACTTGTCCTATGTGGCTCTGTCTGCGTGCTACTTGTCCTATGTGGCTCTGTCTGCGTGCTACTTGTCCTATGTGGCTCTGTCTGCGTGCTACTTGTCCTATGTGGCTCTGTCTGCGTGCTACTTGTCCTATGTGGCTCTGTCTGCGTGCTACTTGTCCTATGTGGCTCTGTCTGCGTGCTACTTGTCCTATGTGGCTCTGTCTGCGTGCTACTTGTCCTATGTGGCTCTGTCTGCGTGCTACTTGTCCTATGTGGCTCTGTCTGCGTGCTACTTGTCCTATGTGGCTCTGTCTGCGTGCTACTTGTCCTATGTGGCTCTGTCTGCGTGCTACTTGTCCTATGTGGCTCTGTCTGCGTGCTACTTGTCCTATGTGGCTCTGTCTGCGTGCTACTTGTCCTATGTGGCTCTGTCTGCGTGCTACTTGTCCTATGTGGCTCTGTCTGCGTGCTACTTGTCCTATGTGGCTCTGTCTGCGTGCTACTTGTCCTATGTGGCTCTGTCTGCGTGCTACTTGTCCTATGTGGCTCTGTCTGCGTGCTACTTGTCCTATGTGGCTCTGTCTGCGTGCTACTTGTCCTATGTGGCTCTGTCTGCGTGCTACTTGTCCTATGTGGCTCTGTCTGCGTGCTACTTGTCCTATGTGGCTCTGTCTGCGTGCTACTTGTCCTATGTGGCTCTGTCTGCGTGCTACTTGTCCTATGTGGCTCTGTCTGCGTGCTACTTGTCCTATGTGGCTCTGTCTGCGTGCTACTTGTCCTATGTGGCTCTGTCTGCGTGCTACTTGTCCTATGTGGCTCTGTCTGCGTGCTACTTGTCCTATGTGGCTCTGTCTGCGTGCTACTTGTCCTATGTGGCTCTGTCTGCGTGCTACTTGTCCTATGTGGCTCTGTCTGCGTGCTACTTGTCCTATGTGGCTCTGTCTGCGTGCTACTTGTCCTATGTGGCTCTGTCTGCGTGCTACTTGTCCTATGTGGCTCTGTCTGCGTGCTACTTGTCCTATGTGGCTCTGTCTGCGTGCTACTTGTCCTATGTGGCTCTGTCTGCGTGCTACTTGTCCTATGTGGCTCTGTCTGCGTGCTACTTGTCCTATGTGGCTCTGTCTGCGTGCTACTTGTCCTATGTGGCTCTGTCTGCGTGCTACTTGTCCTATGTGGCTCTGTCTGCGTGCTACTTGTCCTATGTGGCTCTGTCTGCGTGCTACTTGTCCTATGTGGCTCTGTCTGCGTGCTACTTGTCCTATGTGGCTCTGTCTGCGTGCTACTTGTCCTATGTGGCTCTGTCTGCGTGCTACTTGTCCTATGTGGCTCTGTCTGCGTGCTACTTGTCCTATGTGGCTCTGTCTGCGTGCTACTTGTCCTATGTGGCTCTGTCTGCGTGCTACTTGTCCTATGTGGCTCTGTCTGCGTGCTACTTGTCCTATGTGGCTCTGTCTGCGTGCTACTTGTCCTATGTGGCTCTGTCTGCGTGCTACTTGTCCTATGTGGCTCTGTCTGCGTGCTACTTGTCCTATGTGGCTCTGTCTGCGTGCTACTTGTCCTATGTGGCTCTGTCTGCGTGCTACTTGTCCTATGTGGCTCTGTCTGCGTGCTACTTGTCCTATGTGGCTCTGTCTGCGTGCTACTTGTCCTATGTGGCTCTGTCTGCGTGCTACTTGTCCTATGTGGCTCTGTCTGCGTGCTACTTGTCCTATGTGGCTCTGTCTGCGTGCTACTTGTCCTATGTGGCTCTGTCTGCGTGCTACTTGTCCTATGTGGCTCTGTCTGCGTGCTACTTGTCCTATGTGGCTCTGTCTGCGTGCTACTTGTCCTATGTGGCTCTGTCTGCGTGCTACTTGTCCTATGTGGCTCTGTCTGCGTGCTACTTGTCCTATGTGGCTCTGTCTGCGTGCTACTTGTCCTATGTGGCTCTGTCTGCGTGCTACTTGTCCTATGTGGCTCTGTCTGCGTGCTACTTGTCCTATGTGGCTCTGTCTGCGTGCTACTTGTCCTATGTGGCTCTGTCTGCGTGCTACTTGTCCTATGTGGCTCTGTCTGCGTGCTACTTGTCCTATGTGGCTCTGTCTGCGTGCTACTTGTCCTATGTGGCTCTGTCTGCGTGCTACTTGTCCTATGTGGCTCTGTCTGCGTGCTACTTGTCCTATGTGGCTCTGTCTGCGTGCTACTTGTCCTATGTGGCTCTGTCTGCGTGCTACTTGTCCTATGTGGCTCTGTCTGCGTGCTACTTGTCCTATGTGGCTCTGTCTGCGTGCTACTTGTCCTATGTGGCTCTGTCTGCGTGCTACTTGTCCTATGTGGCTCTGTCTGCGTGCTACTTGTCCTATGTGGCTCTGTCTGCGTGCTACTTGTCCTATGTGGCTCTGTCTGCGTGCTACTTGTCCTATGTGGCTCTGTCTGCGTGCTACTTGTCCTATGTGGCTCTGTCTGCGTGCTACTTGTCCTATGTGGCTCTGTCTGCGTGCTACTTGTCCTATGTGGCTCTGTCTGCGTGCTACTTGTCCTATGTGGCTCTGTCTGCGTGCTACTTGTCCTATGTGGCTCTGTCTGCGTGCTACTTGTCCTATGTGGCTCTGTCTGCGTGCTACTTGTCCTATGTGGCTCTGTCTGCGTGCTACTTGTCCTATGTGGCTCTGTCTGCGTGCTACTTGTCCTATGTGGCTCTGTCTGCGTGCTACTTGTCCTATGTGGCTCTGTCTGCGTGCTACTTGTCCTATGTGGCTCTGTCTGCGTGCTACTTGTCCTATGTGGCTCTGTCTGCGTGCTACTTGTCCTATGTGGCTCTGTCTGCGTGCTACTTGTCCTATGTGGCTCTGTCTGCGTGCTACTTGTCCTATGTGGCTCTGTCTGCGTGCTACTTGTCCTATGTGGCTCTGTCTGCGTGCTACTTGTCCTATGTGGCTCTGTCTGCGTGCTACTTGTCCTATGTGGCTCTGTCTGCGTGCTACTTGTCCTATGTGGCTCTGTCTGCGTGCTACTTGTCCTATGTGGCTCTGTCTGCGTGCTACTTGTCCTATGTGGCTCTGTCTGCGTGCTACTTGTCCTATGTTGCTCTGTCTGCGTGCTACTTGTCCTATGTTGCTCTGTCTGCGTGCTACTTGTCCTATGTTGCTCTGTCTGCGTGCTACTTGTCCTATGTTGCTCTGTCTGCGTGCTACTTGTCCTATGTTGCTCTGTCTGCGTGCTACTTGTCCTATGTTGCTCTGTCTGCGTGCTACTTGTCCTATGTTGCTCTGTCTGCGTGCTACTTGTCCTATGTTGCTCTGTCTGCGTGCTACTTGTCCTATGTTGCTCTGTCTGCGTGCTACTTGTCCTATGTTGCTCTGTCTGCGTGCTACTTGTCCTATGTTGCTCTGTCTGCGTGCTACTTGTCCTATGTTGCTCTGTCTGCGTGCTACTTGTCCTATGTTGCTCTGTCTGCGTGCTACTTGTCCTATGTTGCTCTGTCTGCGTGCTACTTGTCCTATGTTGCTCTGTCTGCGTGCTACTTGTCCTATGTTGCTCTGTCTGCGTGCTACTTGTCCTATGTTGCTCTGTCTGCGTGCTACTTGTCCTATGTTGCTCTGTCTGCGTGCTACTTGTCCTATGTTGCTCTGTCTGCGTGCTACTTGTCCTATGTTGCTCTGTCTGCGTGCTACTTGTCCTATGTTGCTCTGTCTGCGTGCTACTTGTCCTATGTTGCTCTGTCTGCGTGCTACTTGTCCTATGTTGCTCTGTCTGCGTGCTACTTGTCCTATGTTGCTCTGTCTGCGTGCTACTTGTCCTATGTTGCTCTGTCTGCGTGCTACTTGTCCTATGTTGCTCTGTCTGCGTGCTACTTGTCCTATGTTGCTCTGTCTGCGTGCTACTTGTCCTATGTTGCTCTGTCTGCGTGCTACTTGTCCTATGTTGCTCTGTCTGCGTGCTACTTGTCCTATGTTGCTCTGTCTGCGTGCTACTTGTCCTATGTTGCTCTGTCTGCGTGCTACTTGTCCTATGTTGCTCTGTCTGCGTGCTACTTGTCCTATGTTGCTCTGTCTGCGTGCTACTTGTCCTATGTTGCTCTGTCTGCGTGCTACTTGTCCTATGTTGCTCTGTCTGCGTGCTACTTGTCCTATGTTGCTCTGTCTGCGTGCTACTTGTCCTATGTTGCTCTGTCTGCGTGCTACTTGTCCTATGTTGCTCTGTCTGCGTGCTACTTGTCCTATGTTGCTCTGTCTGCGTGCTACTTGTCCTATGTTGCTCTGTCTGCGTGCTACTTGTCCTATGTTGCTCTGTCTGCGTGCTACTTGTCCTATGTTGCTCTGTCTGCGTGCTACTTGTCCTATGTTGCTCTGTCTGCGTGCTACTTGTCCTATGTTGCTCTGTCTGCGTGCTACTTGTCCTATGTTGCTCTGTCTGCGTGCTACTTGTCCTATGTTGCTCTGTCTGCGTGCTACTTGTCCTATGTTGCTCTGTCTGCGTGCTACTTGTCCTATGTTGCTCTGTCTGCGTGCTACGTGGTGCTATGTTGCTCTGTCTGCGTGCTACGTGGTGCTATGTTGCTCTGTCTGCGTGCTACGTGGTGCTATGTTGCTCTGTCTGCGTGCTACGTGGTGCTATGTTGCTCTGTCTGCGTGCTACGTGGTGCTATGTTGCTCTGTCTGCGTGCTACGTGGTGCTATGTTGCTCTGTCTGCGTGCTACGTGGTGCTATGTGTCTCTGTCTGCGTGCTACGTGGTGCTATGTGTCTCTGTCTGCGTGCTACGTGGTGCTATGTGGCTCTGTCTGCGTGCTACGTGGTGCTATGTGGCTCTGTCTGCGTGCTACGTGGTGCTATGTGTCTCTGTCTGCGTGCTACGTGGTGCTATGTGTCTCTGTCTGCGTGCTACGTGGTGCTATGTGTCTCTGTCTGCGTGCTACGTGGTGCTATGTGTCTCTGTCTGCGTGCTACGTGGTGCTATGTGTCTCTGTCTGCGTGCTACGTGGTGCTATGTGTCTCTGTCTGCGTGCTACGTGGTGCTATGTGTCTCTGTCTGCGTGCTACGTGGTGCTATGTGTCTCTGTCTGCGTGCTACGTGGTGCTATGTGTCTCTGTCTGCGTGCTACGTGGTGCTATGTGTCTCTGTCTGCGTGCTACGTGGTGCTATGTGTCTCTGTCTGCGTGCTACTTGTCCTATGTGTCTCTGTCTGCGTGCTACTTGTCCTATGTGTCTCTGTCTGCGTGCTACTTGTCCTATGTGTCTCTGTCTGCGTGCTACTTGTCCTATGTTGCTCTGTCTGCGTGCTACTTGTCCTATGTTGCTCTGTCTGCGTGCTACTTGTCCTATGTTGCTCTGTCTGCGTGCTACTTGTCCTATGTTGCTCTGTCTGCGTGCTACTTGTCCTATGTTGCTCTGTCTGCGTGCTACTTGTCCTATGTTGCTCTGTCTGCGTGCTACTTGTCCTATGTTGCTCTGTCTGCGTGCTACTTGTCCTATGTTGCTCTGTCTGCGTGCTACTTGTCCTATGTTGCTCTGTCTGCGTGCTACTTGTCCTATGTTGCTCTGTCTGCGTGCTACTTGTCCTATGTTGCTCTGTCTGCGTGCTACTTGTCCTATGTGTCTCTGTCTGCGTGCTACTTGTCCTATGTGTCTCTGTCTGCGTGCTACTTGTCCTATGTGTCTCTGTCTGCGTGCTACTTGTCCTATGTGTCTGTCTGCGTGCTACTTGTCCTATGTGTCTCTGTCTTCGTGTGTCTGTCTTCAGACACTCCTGTCTGCGTGCTACGTGGTGCTTGTCCTATGTTCCCCTGTCTGCGTGCTGTGGTGCTTGTCCTATGTTTCCCTGTCTGCGTGCTACGTGATGCTTGTCCTATGTTTTCCCTGTCTGCGTGCTACGTGATGCTTGTCCTATGTTTTCCCTGTCTGCGTGCTACGTGATGCTTGTCCTATGTTTACCTGTCTGCGTGCTACGTGATGCTTGTCCTATTATTTCCCTGTCTGCGTGCTACGTGATGCTTGTCCTATGTTTCCCTGTCTGCGTGCTACGTGATGCTTGTCCTATGTTCCCCTGTCTGCGTGCTACTTGTCCTATGTTTCCCTGTCTGCGTGCTACGTGGTGCTTGTCCTATGTTCCCCTGTCTGCGTGCTACGTGATGCTTGTCCTATGTTTCCCTGTCTGCGTGCTACGTGGTGCTTGTCCTATGTTACCCTGTCTGCATGCTACGTGATGCTTGTCCTATGTATCCCTGTCTGCGTGCTACGTGGTGCTTGTCCTATGTTACTCTGTCTGCGTGCTACGTGGTGCTTGTCCTATGTTTCCCTGTCTGCGTGCTACTTGTCCTATGTTCCCCTGTCTGCGTGTTACGTGCTACTTGTCCTATGTTCCCCTGTCTGCGTGCTACGTGGTGCTTGTCCTATGTTTCCCCTGTCTGCGTGCTAAGTGGTGCTTGTCCTATGTTTCCCTGTCTGCGTGCTAAGTGGTGCTTGTCCTATGTTTCCCTGTCTGCGTGCTAAGTGGTGCTTGTCCTATGTTGCTCTGACTGCTCATTGTATTGTTATTGTAATCGTTTATTGATTTAATTTCAACAGGTAACTCTCATTGACTATTGTTTAAAGTCACGTCCTCGTTCGATACCTAAATGGTACAGAACAGTGGGTTAACTGCTTTGTCCAGGGGCAGAACGTCAGATTTTTACCTAGTCAGCTCAGGGATTCGATCCAGCAACCTTTCGGTTACTGGTCCAACACTCTTACCACTAGGCTCCCTGCCGCCCTTAGACTGATTCATATAAAAATGCCAGAAATTTGATTTTGAAAATAGATTTTGTTACTCTGGCTTCTCAAATGAAATGCAGACATTCTGTTTATTACAGAATCTTGGTTAAAGAAGTCCATGCTGAATTCTGATGTCTCTGGCTGGTTATAATATATAGATCTGACAGAGTTGGCAGATGTGGGGGTGTCGCCATATTCTTAAAGAGCAACTTAAATGTTTATGTGCCCCTTTCCACCTCTGTCCCTAAGCAATTTGAATGTCTAATCCCAAATGTGGGCCCTGGTAATAATGCCCAACTGAAACTAGTGGGAATTTATCCCCCTCCCTCAGCTCTACCTTGTGCTCTAAGCAAATTGTCTGAATTAGTCTGACCATTCTAAATTTGAATAATTCATATTGGGTGATTTTAATCTGGATTGGTTGATGCCAGTATCAGATGGTCTGAAAGATATTGTACTGAGTTCATTCTAAAACACAGCTGATAAGTAAACCAACGCCCCAACTTTAAAAACCCTGAAAAATATATATATTTTGTGATATTCTAACAAATTCCCCTCATAAGTACACTGCCAATTGAATCTTAGCTAATGAGCTCAGTGACCATTGTCCCACTGCCTGCATAAGATGCTAAAATACAGCCCACATTTTAGGAATTTTAATGATCAACATTTCATGTCTGATCTGAGGTAGTGTGACTGGGGGATTGTGTCATGCATCTCTGACTCAGATCAGGCCGTAAAAAGTTTAACTTTTCTGTTTAACCCTGTCGCAGATAAGCATTCTCAGTTTTTTTAATACAAAGAGTAAAGGATGGGTCAAACACTTGGTTCATGCTTGAATTTTCTTAAAAATGACAGGAAAGATTTTTAGCTCGGGCTAAGGCTAGATTGACTGATACATCTGACTGGCAGTCCATCAGACATCTGAGAAATGGATGCCTCTCTGGTAAGAAAAGCAAAGTCAAACTTCTTGAGCTGTGTAGCTGAGAATGATGGGAATGCAGCAAACTTCTGCTATGTGCTACCGAGTTCGTATGCTAGCTCGGTAGCTAGCTCAAGCTGGCTAATGTTAGTCACACCTCATGCTCTTCACAGACTTTGTGGCTATGTTATTTAGTGGGATCTCATTAGCATGGCAGGCATTGGTGCCTTCTTGCCGCAGGCTCAAAACAAGAGAGAAAATCAAACCTGCTTGCTCTAATTGTGTAATACCTCGTCTGTTCTCACTTTTCTTTTGTCAACTTTTCGGCACGTTCTCTGTGAAGTAGGCTACATGAGTTTTGTAACTTTCCCACCTTGGTTTAGTGCTAGCGCGCTAGCTGACCTATCTATTTTGGAATGTTCTCGCTATATAAACTCAGCAAAAAAAGAAACGTCCTCTCACTGTCAACTGCGTTTATTTTCAGCAAACTTTACATGTGTAAATATTTGTATGACCATAAGATTCAACAGACATAAACTAAACAAGTTTCACAGACATGTGACTAACAGAAATGGAATAATGTGTCCCTGAACAAAGGGGGGGGGGGGTCAAAATTAAAAGTAACAGTCAATGCAGCTGGTGGCCACACCAGATACTAAGTACTGCAGTGCATCTCCTCCGCATGGACTGCACCAGATTTGCCAGTTCTTGCTGTGAGATGTTACCCCACTCTTCCAACAAGGTACCTGCAAGTTCCCGGACATTTCTGGGGGGAAATGGAACTAGCCCTCCGATCCAAAAGGTCCCAGACGTGCTCAATGGGATTGAGATCCAGGCTCTTCGCTGGTCATGGCAGAACACTGACATTCCTGTCTTGCAGGGAATCACGCACAGAACGAGCAGTATGGCTGGTGGCATTGTCATGCTGGAGGGTCATGTCAGGATGAGCCTGCAGGAAGGGTACCACATGAGGGAGGATGTCTTCCCTGTAATGCACAGCGTTGAGATTGCCTGCAATGATAACAAGCTCAGTCCAATGATGCTGTGACACACCGCCCCAGACCATGACAGACCGACCCTCCACCTCCAAATCGATCCCGCTCCAGAGTACAGGCCTCGGTGTAACTCTCATTCCTTTGACGATAAAACGCAAATCCGACCATCACCCCTGGTGAGACAAAACCGCGACTCATCAGTGAAGAGTACTTTTTGCCAGTCCTGTCTGGTCCAGCGACAGTGGGTTTGCGCCCATAGGCGACGTTGTTGCCGGTGATGTCTGGTGAGGACCTACCTTACAACAGGCTTACAAGCCCTCAGTCCAGCTTCTCTCAGCCTATTGCGGACAGTCTGAGCACTGATGCAGGGATTGTGCATTCCTGGTGTAACATGGGCAGTTTTTGTTGCCATCCTGTACCTGTCCCGCAGTTGTGATGTTCGGATGTACCGATCCTGTGCAGGTGCACGTGGTCTGCCACGGCGAGGATGATCAGCTGTCCGTCCTGTCTCCCTGTAGCGATGTCTTCTGCGTCTCATAGTACGGGCATTGCAATTTATTGCCCTGGCCACATCTGCAGTCCTCATGCATCCTTACAGCATGCCTAAGGCACTTTCACACAGATGAGCAGGGACCCTGGGCATCTTTCTTTGTGTTTTTCAGAGTCAGTAGAACGGGTCTTCAGTGTTCATAACTGTGACCTTAATTGCCTACCGTCTGTAAGCCGTTAGTGTCTTAAGGACCGTTCCACAGGTGCATGTTCATGGCTCATTGAACAAGCATGGGAAACAGTGTTTAAACCCTTCACAATGAAGATCTGTGAAGTTATCTGGATTTTTACAAATTATCTTTGAAAGACAGGGTCCTGAAAAAGGGACGTTTCTTTTTTTGCTGAGTTTAGTTATTGTATTTCCCTGACTCTCCCTCGGCGAAGCACCAGCCTTCCACTAGGTGATGATAGCAACTGGCTAAATCATCATGTAACTTTACATGTGTATACTAACACAAATCCACGTTACGTTTATGCTGCCTACCCTTGCAGACAAGACTAAATATATGTTGTTCTCTAATGCTCACAAAAATGTTTCAGATGGACCACATAGGATGGTTCTTGCCGATCGGGTTCTCGCCTAGAAATATCTAGGCATTTGGATTGACAAAAGTTTTTTTTTTTTAAACAAACAAAACATATGGATGAGCTAGTTAAAAAGCTAAGATTTGGGCTTCTTTTAAAAAATAATTCTTGCCTCTCCCTAAATAGCACGAAGCAGATTGTACAGTGAACTTTCCTGTCGAACCAGGTTAAATGGCTTTTATCTTAAAAGCGCCTCATTGCTGGAACCAACAACACCACACATTACAATTGAATGCTCTGGTAATAAAAACATATTGATTGGGAACCTTCTTACTTAGGAATGTAATCGTGTTTTTTTTAAATGTGTTGTGCTGTATTTTATATAGTGTTTGATTTGTCTTATGAAATTGTATATGCAGTATTCCCTTGTGAAAGAGACCCTAATCTCAATGGTGACTCCCTGCTTAAAAATTAAGGTAAAAAAAAAAAAAAAAGTAAACTCTGAATAAGGTAAGTGGCTGGGGAGAGTGAACTTGATAAACTCAGTCCCCCTTCACTCCAGCAAGAAATCATACTCCGGAGTTGATTTGCTAAGTGCACATTGCCTATTAACTTACATTTCCTCACGCTTCGTTTACGATGAAGTGATAACGCAGCGGTTTTGGCGAAAGACGACGGGCCTCATCCAAGCAGAAGAGCAATTCAGCAGTGCAGTGTGCACGGATCTCGCCGCCGACCAAGCGTTCACTATGAAACGAGCCCAGTGAAGCAGAGGAGCCTAGGATATCTGGAGCTGTCCAAAGTCAACAGCCGTGGCTGACAGCATGGACTCACAGTACAACTTGTCAAATGTGTCAAGACTGTCATCCATATTCTCTGCAGCACAATGAGTCACTCACAGGCAATGAGAACTGAAAGGCCCCTAAATATAAACAAGAGGAAACGGAGCACTAGTATGCACAGTTAGGGCATGTGGTAATTATGACATATTCACGTGACAGTTTGTTGGCATGGAAACACATGTATACGCTTCATGTCCAATGTGTCTGGTAAGGATGCAGTCTGTGAGGAACTACTAGATCAACACCAACCAATCTACACTATCCAGAACCACAAATGTCCAGCCTGACCATGGTTACCATGGCTACCACCAGACAACTCTCCAAGTCAGAATAACCTGTAGTGCCATATGGCCAGTCACAAAATAAGTGCCAGTATAAAAGGCCCCTGTTATAAAATGTACAGTATCTGCTGCCACCTGCTGTTAGTAATGAATATTACAGGAATTCCCAGTAAAGCTCTCCTCGGTGTGCCGCACACAGTAGTGCGTTTGAGTCATTACATTCTACGGCTAAAGGAAGTCATGCAACATTATAGATGAAAGATGCATGTATAAAATGTATCTTCAAATATTAATGAACATTAAAACGTGTTCTAATTGTGTGATGGAATTTGACCATGTAGATAGGCTCCAATTATACACACATATCAGCTAGCCTACATGGAACAAAGTCCGCAGTAATGTTAGGGGAAACAGTGTTACATTCTAATGTCCTAACCCAACCTTCCCCATCTTAGCAGCACCACTGCCAGACTCCTGTCTGAATAACTGCTGTCCTTGTAGTTCACATCCCCTTCTATTTGCCCCAGCCAGGCAGGCTCCAATTATACACACATATCAGCTAGCCTACATGGAACATCTGATGGGCCATGTTTGCAAATACTTCTGAGGCTTAGTGAATTGACTCAGCATACAGAGAAGTGAAATCAGGCAACAAAAAAAAACTGTCTGCCTTTCATCTCTCCAACATTCATACTGCACGCTGGATGGCAATTGTACACAAAACCAATCATTGCATATGTTCTTCCCACAATAAAGATGTTTCAACCCATTGACAGTCCAAAAGCAGATGTAATATGCCCAGGACCATTCGCAACATGCTGGTGGAATGCAACCTGACCAGGAGACCAGCAGAGAGTCTGCAGTGCACAACACTTTAGCAGGGGCCCCACAAAATATACAGACTTGCTAGTGAGCGCTTCTGTTTGACATTTCTCATCAACTGTCAACAGACCAAAGAATGTTGAGCAAACAGTGCCAGCCACATAAAAATGTCAGTTTGTTAGCACAGCACACTGCGTGCTTAGCAAAGTCGTAAAGCGCTCCCTTCCATTTAAAAAGGGCTGGTGCCTGTGGCTGCCTGACTGGGGCAAATAGAAGGGGATGTGAACTACAAGGACAGCAGTTATTCAGACAGGAGTCTGGCAGTGGTGCTGCTAAGATGGGGAAGGTTGGGTTAGGACATTAGAATGTAACACTGTTTCCCCTAACATTACTGCGGACTTTAAAAAAGAAGAAGAACTTAATAAAATGCATTTGATAGATTGGTACTCATGTCGCCACACCAAATCTTTTTGGATGCCAACTGGTTTCAATAGATTATGTTTGGGGCCTGCAGCGCTACATCTACCTCCAAAGCAAGACCTGCCATTCACATGGTTATACAGTAATATAAAAAAGGTGGTTAAAGATAAGACTCATTTCTTGATTTATTTTTTCCAGTTTTTAAATAGTACATTCCTTCAAAAACGCATGTATTTGCAGTCAGACAGAGACTGACCGGCAGCTTTAGCAAAGTATATCATTGGGGTCGTTGCACTAGCAGTTTTCAACCATTGATTTTCTGCAGATTGTGTGTGTGAATATAGGTCTAAACAACAACAAGTACCTTGAAACAGAGAAAAAAAAAAAGTTACATCTAAATAGTCTTTGGGTTCAAAAACGCAGTGAAGGAAAGTGTCATAGGTGAAGGTGGTAAGCTATACAATGACACGCTATACAATGTGATAACTTGTAGTTCTCTTATCTCTAAATCATCTAATACAAATCTAATTGAAAATGTCCCTTTTAAGCTACGGTCATGATTAGATACAACTCAGGTCCTGATTATCACTTGTCTAGAAAAACAGTTATATAAAAAGCTTGACTTTTAAAAAAGATGCCTAGTTTAAAGTGATGGTTAGTTCACTAGTCCAATGCACAAGACGATTCCAACATAGAAAAAGATGATCTGTCCAGTTCCTACTTCCTGCGTCTGAAAGAAGGGATGGAGAAAAGAAGTGGAATTTGTCAACAGCAGTTGATTAGTCAATACTATGAAAACATGCAATGTTGTCAGTCAAAATCCCTACTGGAATGTGATATAAATACTCACTTCTGATAGCTATTCTGGAGACCAAGACCTGAGCTTGTGCTTGCCACTGGTGCCTGTTGGGAGAAAACATTTTATACCCTGGGTCACACCAAATGTCTTGCTGATTTATACCTTTATGAGCAGGTATCATTTCAAAATCTAATGTCCGTTTTACTCCAGCCTAGGTGAATGAGTGATGGACAGTAGTGGGGACAGCTTACCCTGTTCTCTCTGTCGTTCCAGTCCATCTTGTTCCCATCATGTTGTCCTGGCCCGTCTCCCGATGACCTCCTCTTACGACTTCATAGAACAGAAAATATTCACATCAGGTCTCTGAATGACCTACACTAAAAACAGACAACTTTTATTTCAAGAAGATATTCCTCATCAACAGAAGATGATTTCTGATAGGGTCACAAAAGTTCTCCAGAAATACCACTTGGAATATTCCTGGAAATAAGCACAAAACATGGAATCCTGCAAACAGGATTTCTGGAAACCTAGAAAGTTTGGGAAAGTTACCAGAATTTTGCAACGCACTATCTGGCAAAGTGTCTGCATAATAACTGATGGGTTGGCCAATGGGCATACCTTGAAGCAGTTGGGCATTCCTGTCTAAGCGTTTCGATGTCTGTGAACTGCACGGCTTGTCCTCCACCTCTCGTTCTGAACACGTCTCCCTGAAGAGGTAGACAACTATCAGATTAAGAGATGTACCACGCAGAAAGACAAAGTGAGGGATACAAATGCATTCCCCTCCACAGGTAAATCAGGTACAGTACATTCGGAAAGTATTCACACCTCACGACTTTCTCCACATTTTGTTACAGCCTTATTCTAAAATGGATTAAGAAAAACTCAATCTATACACAATACCCCATAATGACAAAGAACAGTTTTTATTACATTTTAAATAAGTATTCAGACCCTTTGCTACAAGACTCGAAATTGAGCTCAGGTGCATCCTGTTTCCATTGATCATCCTTGAGATGTTTCTACAACTTGATTGGAGTCCACCTGTTGTAAATTCAATTGATTGGACATGATTTGGAAAGGCGCACACACCTGTGAAGTTTGGAACCACTAAGACTCTAAACTGAGCAATCAGGGGAGAAGAGCCTTTGTCAAGGAGGTGACCAAGAACCTGGTGGTCACTCTGACAGAGCTCCTCTGAGGAGATGGGAGAACCTTCCAGAAGGACAACCATCTCTGCAGCACTCCACCAATCAGGCCTTTATGGTAGAGTGGCCAGACGGAAGCCACTCCTCAGTAGAAGGCATAAGACAGCCCACTTGTAGTTTGCTAAAAGGCACCTAAAGGACTCTTGAACTCTTTGGCCTGAATGCCAAGCGTCAGGTCTGGAGGAAACCTGACACCATCCCTACGGTGAAGCATGGTGGTGGCAGCAGCATCATGTTGTGAGGATGTTTGTAGCGTCATACCCAAGAAGACGAGGGTGTAATCGCTTACAAAAGGTGTAAAGTACTGAGTAAAGGGTCTGAAAACTTATGTAAATGTATCCGGTAATTATTTAATTTTTTTCTTCAAAAACCTGTGTTTGCTTTGTCATTATCAATTGTCTAGATTGATGAGGGAAAAAAACGATTTAATCTATTTTTGAATAAGGTTGTAATGTTACAAAATGTGGAAAAAGTCAAGGGGGATGAACACTTTCCGAATGCACTGTATATGGTTGTAGCAGTACAAAATCTCTATTTCTGTTTGAAACCACAAATTATTGCTCAGGTAGCAATATCATTCTATAGTAGTCGGAAAGATTCAAACCCAGAAGGTGAAAAAGTAAAAGAAATGAGACAAACAAAAGAGACACCAATTGAGGAAATAGATTTTTTTTTTCTTTTTTACCTTGATCAGTTTGGTCTGAATCTCCCCATCGGAGGCAAGCTCCTGATGCGTGAGAACATACTTGTGGCATTTAGACAGAGCTTTCTCGCTGGCCGCTGACACCTTGATTGCATTGGGTATGATTGGCTGCATGACCGTGTCTAAATCCAAATTAGAGAGTGGTTTGTGATCTACCCATCGGTCCCCACCCGCTGAGTGTGAGCGTCTGTGGTGCGGGCGAATCGGTGTCCCCGTGGTCTGGTGGGTCCCATTTAAAACAGTGAGGAAAAGACAAAATCAGGGAATTATTGACAGTTGTGGTGTTAAGGGCCATTGGGTAAGTAGTAGCAGCGTCTACGGCGGACCGGCGGCAGGCGTTAGTGTGGGTAGAGTGGGCTGGCAGAACACAGGCGTTAGTGTGGGTAGAGTGGGCTGGCAGAACACAGGCGTTAGTGTGGGTAGAGTGGGCTGGCAGAACACAGGCGTTAGTGTGGGTAGAGTGGGCTGGCAGAACACAGGCATTAGTGTGGGTAGAGTAGGCTGGCAGAACACAGGCGTTAGTGTGGGTAGAGTGGGCTGGCAGAACATAAAGCCCATGGTTTATACACAGTATAGTTTGAGGTGGTATGGTTAACAGGTATAATTGGACAATCCTCTATGCTCTGGAGGTTCAAATAAAACAGATTTGATGAAGATACTTTTCTACAAACCCTTCCTGTAAGTTAGGCTAATGGAAGACCAATGACAAGTACACTGTAAGTCAATATACAGTGTCAAGAAAAAGTAGGTGAACCCTTTGGAATTACCTGGATGTCTGCATAAATTGGTCGTCAAATTTGATCTGATCTTCATCTAAGTCACAATAGACAAACAGTGTGCTTAAACTAATAACACATTATTGTATTTTTCTTGTCTATATTGAATACATCATTTAAACATTCAGTGTAGGCTGGAAAAAGTATGTGAACCCCTAAGCTAATGACTTCTCCAAAAGCTAATTGGAGTCAGCTAACCTGGAGTCCAATCAATGAGACGTTGGTTAGAGCTGCCTTGCCCTATATAAAAAATTTAAAAAAACTCACAATTTAAGTTTGCTATTCACAAGAAGCATTACATGATGTGAACCATGCCTCGAACAAAATAGATCTCAGAAGACCTAAGATTAAGAATTGTTGACCTGCATAAAGCTGGAAAGGGTTAAAAAAGTATCTCTAAAAGCCTTGATGTTCATCAGTCCACGGTAAGACAAATTGTCTATAAATGCAGAAAGTTCAGCAGTGTTGCTACTCTCCCTAGGAGTGGCCGTCCTGCAAAGATGACTGCAAGAGCACAGCGCAGAATACTCAATGAGGTTAAGAATCCTAGAGTGACAGCTAAAGACTTACAGAAAACCTCTGAAACATCTGACGAGTCTAGGATACGTAAAACACTAAAACAAGAATGGTGTTCATGGGAGGACACCACGGAAGAAGCCACAGCTGTCCAAAAAAAGCATTGCTGCACGTCTGAAGTTCACAAAAGAGCACCTGGATGTTCCACAGAGCTAGTGGCTAAATATTCTGTGGGCAGATGGAACTACAGTTGTTTGGAAGGAACACCACACTGTGTGGAGAAAAAAAAAGCACCTCGCACCAACATGAAAGCCTCATCCCAACTGTAAAGTATGGTGGAGGGAGCATCATGGTTTGGGTCTGCTTTGCTGCCTCAGGGCCTGGACAGCTTGCTATCAGACGGAAAAATGAATTCCCAAGTTTATCCAGACTTTTTGCAGGAGAATGTTAGGCTATCTGTCCGCCAATTGAAGCACAACAGAAGTTGGGTGATGCAATAGGATAATGACAGAAAACACAGAAGTAAACCAACAACAGAAGGGAGTGGCCCAGTCAGAGTCCTGACCTCAACCTGATTGAGATGCTGTGGCATGACCTCAAGAGAGCGGTTCACACCAGACATCCCAAGAATATTGCTGAACTGAAACAGTTTTGTAAAGAGGAATGTTCCAAAATTCCTCCTGACCGTTGTGCAGGTCTGATCCGCAACTACAGAAAACATTTGGTTGAGGTTGTTGCTGCCAAAGGAGGGTCAACCTGTTATTAAATCCAAGGGTTCACATACTTTCCCCACCCTGCACTGTGAATGTTTACAGTGTGTTCAATGAAAAGTATAATTGTTTGTGTTATTAGTTTAAGCAGACTGTTGTATATGATCAATTTATGCAGAAATCCAGGTATTTCACATACTTTCTCTTGCCACTGTATACACATTAGCTGCCAACATTATGATTGAAACCAGGTTAGATATGAGTTTTACAGCAGCAATCTATAGCATTATGGATTGATGAATGGATTGTTTCATAAGAGTATTATTAGTACTTGGTAGTTCATTAGGATCCCCATTAGCGATTGCTGAAGCAGCTACTCTTCCTGGGGTACACAAATAGTCTGAGGAGATTTGTGAATATTGTATATGTGAAAGTGCTGAAAAATGTTAGCTAGTGTACATAATACAGCCTACACTAGGGGACATGGTGACATAACATGGGAGGATAATGGTGACGATAAATGTGATGAGATGACACCCTGGTTATCAGTCCTGTGGTGGCCATTACAGACAACCAAACACGCATATCAAGCAGCTATTGATGCAATTCTGCAGGATGATTCTTTAAGGGTCTACAAGCATAGCAGAACCAGCTACGGTACATCTACACACATACAAACACACAGATTAAAGCCAACAGGACTACAAGCATAGCAGAACTAGCTACGGTACATCTACACACATACAAACACACAGATTAAAGCCAACAGGACTACAAGCATAGCAGAACTAGCTACGGTACATCTACACACATACAAACACACAGATTAAAGCCAACAGGACTACAAGCATAGCAGAACTAGCTACGGTACATCTACACACATACAAACACACAGATTAAAGCCAACAGGACTACAAGCATAGCAGAACTAGCTACGGTACATCTACACACATACAAACACACAGATTAAAGCCTATAGGACTACAAGCATAGCAGAACTAGCTACGGTACATCTACACACAAAGGAACACACAGATTAAAGCCAACAGGACTACAAGCATAGCAGATCTAGCTACGGTACATCTACACACATACGGACACACAGATTAAAGCCAACAGGACTACAAGCATAGCAGAACTAGCTACGGTACATCTACACACATACAAACACACAGATTAAAGCCAACAGGACTACAAGCATAGCAGAACTAGCTACGGTACATCTACACACATACAAACACACAGATTAAAGCCTATAGGACTACAAGCATAGCAGAACTAGCTACGGTACATCTACACACATACAAACACACAGATTAAAGCCAACAGGACTACAAGCATAGCAGAACTAGCTACGGTACATCTACACACATACAAACACACAGATTAAAGCCAACAGGACTACAAGCATAGCAGAACTAGCTACGGTACATCTACACACATACAAACACACAGATTAAAGCCTATAGGACTACAAGCATAGCAGAACTAGCTACGGTACATCTACACACATACAAACACACAGATTAAAGCCAACAGGACTACAAGCATAGCAGAACTAGCTACGGTACATCTACACACATACAAACACACAGATTAAAGCCTATAGGACTACAAGCATAGCAGAACTAGCTACGGTACATCTACACACAAAGGAACACACAGATTAAAGCCAACAGGACTACAAGCATAGCAGATCTAGCTACGGTACATCTACACACATACAAACACACAGATTAAAGCCAACAGGACTACAAGCATAGCAGAACTAGCTACGGTACATCTACACACATACAAACACACAGATTAAAGCCAACAGGACTACAAGCATAGCAGAACTAGCTACGGTACATCTACACACATACAAACACACAGATTAAAGCCAACAGGACTACAAGCATAGCAGAACTAGCTACGGTACATCTACACACATACAAACACACAGATTAAAGCCAACAGGACTACAAGCATAGCAGAACTAGCTACGGTACATCTACACACATACAAACACACAGATTAAAGCCAACAGGACTACAAGCATAGCAGAACTAGCTACGGTACATCTACACACATACGGACACACAGATTAAAGCCAACAGGACTACAAGCATAGCAGAACTAGCTACGGTACATCTACACACAAAGGAACACACAGATTAAAGCCTACAGGACTACAAGCATAGCAGAACTAGCTACGGTACATCTACACACATACAAACACACAGATTAAAGCCAACAGGACTACAAGCATAGCAGAACTAGCTACGGTACATCTACACACATACAAACACACAGATTAAAGCCAACAGGACTACAAGCATAGCAGAACTAGCTACGGTACATCTACACACATACAAACACACAGATTAAAGCCTACAGGACTACAAGCATAGCAGAACTAGCTACGGTACATCTACACACAAAGGAACACACAGATTAAAGCCTACAGGACTACAAGCATAGCAGAACTAGCTACGGTACATCTACACACATACGGACACACAGATTAAAGCCAACAGGACTACAAGCATAGCAGAACTAGCTACGGTACATCTACACACATACAAACACACAGATTAAAGCCTATAGGACTACAAGCATAGCAGAACTAGCTACGGTACATCTACACACATACAAACACACAGATTAAAGCCAACAGGACTACAAGCATAGCAGAACTAGCTACGGTACATCTACACACATACGGACACACAGATTAAAGCCAACAGGACTACAAGCATAGCAGAACTAGCTACGGTACATCTACACACATACAAACACACAGATTAAAGCCAACAGGACTACAAGCATAGCAGAACTAGCTACGGTACATCTACACACATACGGACACACAGATTAAAGCCTACAGGACTACAAGCATAGCAGATCTAACTACTGTGATGATACCAGCGTCGCAATTGTATGTTTGCATGGCAAAAATTAAAACACGAAACAGACCAAACTCTTCGGCCTTTAAAAACCTGCTATATGTTAAATATTGTGTTTTGTTTTCTTGCCATGACACTAACGAGTATCGATACTGGTATCAGCCTGGTCCTAATAGCTAGCACATGTACAGTAGGTAAGAATACAAACCAAGCAGCTACAGTTCTATCCGGGTCTAGGGTGCAGTTCTATCCGGGTTTGGGGTGCAGTTCTATCCGGGTCTACAAGCATGGCAGATCCAGCTACTTAAAGTTTACCTCCTGATTTCCAAGACACAGATGAAGCCAAAAGCAGGACTATGCTTAATCTTTGTCTGGGAAACCAGCCCCTCAGAGTGAAATTCTAACACACACTAACCCTTGAGCTTGACTCTAGGTCTAGCCCGTACGTGTGGCTGGGGCCCGGGGCCTCTGTCTCAGGGGCCCATCGCTGGCCTCTCCTGCGGCCCACACTGCTGCTTCCGTATGGGGTCGTTCTTCCGTACGCTCCGGGTGTCCCGGGGGGGTCCCTACCTATGGGGAACCTCTGCTCCCACTCAGAGATGACGGAGGCTACTGAGAGACTACCAGCGGAGGAGGAGGGTGGGAGGAGATGGCACTGAGCTGTGCTGACCTGGTGGTGGTAGCAGGAGGGAGTCTGGGAGTATTATATGAAAGCTGTAGCATGGCATCTCCAACAGTGTATTCACAACGTTGTAGATAACATTGTAACAAATAGAACCAACACGATGCCCTATTCTACATGACAGACAATCATATCTGTTCTACAGCATGCGCGTTTCTATCTGAACACTAATGTCACAAATGTCAGTAGAGTGAAAGAGGACAACACATGCAGGTGGCCAGTAACGGTGAGACAGCAGAGTAATAGTACATGTGGTCTGATGACACAGCACCTGTTTAGTAGACGGACTCATACACCATCAACCCACCATGCAACAACGGTCCATCAACATTAGAATAGTTCCACAGTCAATATCTATTACAGTAACGTCAATCACAATTTATAGATGGATAGAGAATGAGAGAGAGAGGGAGAGACGGAGAGAGGCGAGAGGGAGAAAGAGAGGCAGTGACAGGGTGGAACAACTCACGGGCAGTGGCGAGCGAGATCTCTTCTCAGGGGCGCGAGGCTGGTCCTTCTCCCGGGAGTTCCTCTGGGGCTTGTCTGGGGGTGGTGGGGGACGCTGCTGCTCTGAGGTGGCGCTGCTGTTGCTCTCTGATACGATGGCCTTCAGCTGCTTCAGCTTCTCATCCTTCACCCACAGCTTGTTCTGCATCTCCAGCTGCTTGGCGTTCACACGACGCTCCTGAGGTAGCAAGAGGAAGACCAATGTTAACTACACAACTTCAACTAAATGTAAGTAGCTCTGAACTACAATACCCACCACACCTACCGTCAACTATGTTTATGACCCACAGTCTGGGGTTAGTTAGCAGCTGAGTGACCCCCTCACAGTCTGGGGTTAGTTATGGGGTTAGTTAGCAGCTGAGTGACCCCCTCACAGTCTGGGGTTAGTTAGCAGCTGAGGGACCCCTCACAGTCTGGGGTTAGTTAGCAGCTGAGGGACCCCTCACAGTCTGGGGTTAGTTAGCAGCTGAGGGACCCCTCACAGTCTGGGGTTAGTTAGCAGCTGAATGACCCCTCACAGTCTGGGGTTAGTTAGCAGCTGAGTGACCCCTCACAGTCTGGGGTTAGTTAGCAGCTGAGTGGACCCCTCACAGTCTGGGGTTAGTTAGCAGCTGAGGGACCCCTCACAGTCTGGGGTTAGTTAGCAGCTGAGGGACCCCCTCACAGTCTGGGGTTAGTTAGCAGATGAGTGACCCCCTCACAGTCTGGGGTTAGTTAGCAGATGAGTGACCCCCTCACAGTCTGGGGTTAGTTAGCAGCTGAGGGACCCCCTCACAGTCTGGGGTTAGTTAGCAGCTGAGGGACCCCCTCACAGTCTGGGGTTAGTTAGCAGATGAGTGACCCCCTCACAGTCTGGGGTTAGTTAGCAGATGAGTGACCCCCTCACAGTCTGGGGTTAGTTAGCAGATGAGTGACCCCCTCACAGTCTGGGGTTAGTTAGCAGCTGAATGACCCCTCACAGTCTGGGGTTAGTTAGCAGCTGAGTGACCCCTCACAGTCTGGGGTTAGTTAGCAGCTGAGGGACCAGATCTATTGAAAGGGTGGAGGACAGCTGAGGGGAGGAGGGCTGAGGGGAGGAGGGTAACACTCCACTTACACACTCCTTCTCCCACTGGTGTTTGGTGTCAGACACCATGCCCTGCATGCGTGCCTCCATGCGCTTCCTCTCCGACAGCTCCCGCTGCAGCCTCTGCTCACGGCTCTCCAGCTCCTGCTGCAGCGACCGCTTGTCCCCCTCATAGATATTGGTGGTCTTCTGAAGAATGTCAATCTGAGGGGGGGCATAAAAGGTATGTAAAAAGTTCAGGATAAGTTTGATTCAATTTGAAACGAGTTCAATTAGGATGTACAAATGCATGGGTTTCAGTGATATAAAAATGCAGCTGAGGAGATGGAGAGAACGAGGCAAAGGGGGGGAGAGAGAACGAGGCAAAGGGGGGGGAGAAGAGAGATGGAGGACTTAGACTTCACCTTGTATTCCAGCATTTTGGATTTCTTCTCCAGCCGATCCATCTCATTCTTCTGGTTGAACATGATCTTGTCCTTCTCCCCTAGTTTACCCTGCTGTTCATGGATGAAGTTCTCCTTGGCCATCAGGTGGCCATCAAACTCCTGGAGCATCGATTTCAGCGTGTTGGCTGTTGGAAAGGGGCAAAAGGAATGGAAATGAATCCATTGGTACAAATTGTACTTTACTCTTGTCCACTAAAGGTAGACAATATGTTTACACTAACTAAACATTTACGTACAGCAAAACATGCCCTAAGAAAAGCCAGATAAACATGAAAAGACAACGATGAATTTAAATAGAGGACGTCTGTGACATTTCAAACGATAGGAGACTAAATGTGCAGCTCTAAAGCCCGTAGTATTTTATTAGGATCCCCTTAAGACAGCAGCTACTCTTCCTGGAGTCGACACAGAACATGACATAATACAGAACATTAACAGACAACAGTACATACATTTAAAATAAATAAAAGAGGTCCTGTACTGACAAAACACCCTTAATTAGGTCTATAGTGGCCTGGTCCGTACCAGTTCTGGTGTACTGCTCAGTGATCATCTGGCGGATGCGGTGCCTCCTCTCCAGCACCTCTATGAGGCGGGGCAGGATCTGCTCATCGGTGGGATCCACCAACTCACAGGCAGGCAGGGCCGGCAGGCTGTCCAGGAGCTGGTTCAGCACCGAGCCATCCTCTGGAACATCAGTGGAGACCAGATTAACTTGGACTTAACATTAGTGCTGGCTGAGGTGCTGGTCACATGGGACGTGTCCAGGTTGGAAATTTGTTAAAATTAATCATTTCTAACATGACCCATGTACAATCAGATTCTTTAAAATTAGAGGTGAAAGCCCTCCTGCTTTGTAACCCTGATGTACGTACTGTATCCACATTTCTACTCGTAGAGATAGATTTTTTATATACACCTTTGTGATTATGTATGTGTACATACCGGTGTTGCTGGGTCCCCCAGGGTGCTCCTCCTGGCGTCGTGACAACTCGTCTCTGAAGGCCTGGTTCCGGTGTCTCCGCCCCGCCGCCAGGCTGCAGATGGGCCTGTCCACCGGCCGCGCCACCTCAACCTCCTGGGTCAACTCCGCAAAGCGCATGACCAACTGAAGGAACACACACGGTTATTGGGATCTAACTCAGATCAGTTACCATGGTTTCTTAGGGCTGTTATTGGGATCTAACGCATCAGTTACCATGGTTTCTTAGGGCTGTTATTGGGATCTAACTCAGATCAGTTACCATGGTTTCTTAGGGCTGTTATCGGGATCTAACTCAGATCAGTTACCATGGTTTCTTCATAGTCGTCGGCTTTAGGGTTGACACACACAACCATGCGGACTTTCCCTTCACCGTCAAAATAGTTCTTGAACAGATGAGTGACTTTAGAGTCTCTGTAAGGAACCATCTGAAACAAAAACACACAGTATCATTGTGTTACTTTATGACATGATATCAGAGCTTGACTCATCTAGTCTACAGTTTGATCAAGTACACAGAGATTCATTCAAAATGACCAACCCGGTTTGTTCCACACATCTGGTTCTCTCTGAGGACTTCTATACAGGTGCGTAACGTCATCAGGGACTGGTTGATGTTGCCTGGGGAAAGAGTGGGGATGCCAGGTAAAGATGGGTGCATGTTGTGAAGCTGCCAGTAGGTCAGTACTAGTCTGGGTACCAGTCTGTTTAGCCATGATTCCACTCCTGTCATGCTTAACATGTGGCATATGACACAGAGCACAAGGAGTGGAATGTTAGCTAAACAGACTTGTCCCCAGGCTAGGTCAGTGGTGCTGTTAGACAAATAGCATGTTAGCTAAACAGACTGGTCCCCAGGCTAGGTCAGTGGTGCTGTTAGACAAACAGAAAAAGGATTTTTCTATGGGTCCTACGTCGTCAGCTCACCTGCTTCCCGGAGGCGGCTGCCCTCTGCTTTAGTCCTGCTGGTGCGTTCACTCCCTGCCAGGTCCACCAGACACAGCTGGCTAACAGTCACCTGGTTCTTGTCCTGTAACACAGCCAGGCTAGGCTTTCAGAGCTAGCACTGGTTGAAGTCCATGTGGTCCAGTGATAGCTGTTAGCATGCCTGCTCCGTATTGGGTCTTCTAGTGAAACATACATAAGCTAACACAGCTTCTACTAGTGACGGAGCAGCAGATATTTATTGTGCTAGTTCACATAGTAATTAAAGGATGTTTGTGTTTGTTATCTTAAGGTTAAGTCAAGGCAGGGATAGAGAGTACGCCAACCCACCGAGCCCAGGCTAGTACTGGTCACACCAGGCGGGTAGAACATTTTCCCAACTAGTGACATTTTGTATTTTCAGATATCGCATGGCACAGATATTAAACCCAGGCTACTAAAAATGGTGGTGTACTAGCCTGGCTGGTCAGTGCCCAAAATCTTTGTTCCATCCCTGGGTCAAGGTAGTGGATGGTGTCTTCACTTCTATATGAAGAACTGTATCGGCAAGATATAAAGATGCAAGGTTCAAGTCACCTGTAGAATGTGGTCTCCATCTGCATCCAGTGGCGCTTGTGCCAGTTTGACAATAAACACACTGTGAGAGCGACTGGACTCGCGGTTCAGCTGAGTATCGGCAATCCTCCTTTTCTTTTGACCTGGACAAAAGCAAATACTGTAGACTAACACAGAGGGAAAAAATATTTTTCCTTCAAAGGAAATTACTAAAATCCCACTCACCCCGCCAAAACACTTCAAAGGCTTCCTCTGTGGACTTCACCTCGACCTCTGTGCATCCTGACACATACATGTTGTGGTTCTGGTCCTCACGTAAAATCTTTGATTGAGGCGGTCTGCAACCGTGGAGAGCAACAATACGGTTAACCACCACACAGCCTACAACAAATAAACTAGACTATAACCACAAGCAAAAAGTCAATATGACAACGTTAAAACAACGGTTATGACTGTTCAAAACAGTCAACGGGTAAAAGACATGCATTATGTCAAGCTTCCCAGCCGCAGCACAGATCAGTTTCACCACAGCCATTCAAGGATGTGTTTACACCAATCTCATGATAATCAGCAGAGGTTAAAAGCACTACCTCTACAAAGGCAATCAGAGACAGAGGAATAAAAGCAAATAGTTACTCCAAAAGTAATACATATTTAAATGTATATACTATATAATAACACTACATACCATTCGTATTATATGCAGGGTTCTAGATTGGGAGGGGATGATGGTACCATACGTATTATATGCAGGGTTCTAGATTGGGAGGGGATGATGGTACCATACATATTATATGCAGGGTTCTAGATTGGGAGGGGATGTAGTGGAGGGATGATGGTACCATACGTATTATATGCAGGGTTCTAGATTGGGAAGGGATGATGGTACCATACGTATTATATGCAGGGTTCTAGATTGGGAGGGGATGATGGTACCATACGTATTATATGCAGGGTTCTAGATTGGGAGGGGATGTAGTGGAGGGATGATGGCTAGAAAATTCTGCCATGTTTTTCTACATTTAAACGGTATACACTTATCCTGGGACCAGATATATGAAACAGCTAGTTGATCAGTGTGGTCCCAGGCTAGTTATAAACTAACCACGTACATCAACTCAGGGTTCTGTAGAGGTGTCTCTCCACCGGGTCGCCTAACAAAGACAAAACATTTCACATATCTAACCTACAATACATCTTACATTGACTGGTGCATTCTTCACACTAAAATTAACTGTAGAAGATACAAATGAGAGCGAAGACGTGCGGTAGGACCACTCTTCCAGAATGATTTACTGGTCTCCCTTTACATATTTATTTAATAACATTACACAAAAATACATAACTACTGGTAACAACAAAGCCTGGACTCACTTGTGTCGTATGGGGTCTATCGGAGCTTCTTCCAGCAGATCGTAGATGTAGTTATTGTATATTTCTATGTAGGACACAAACACACTGTAACAGCTGTCCTCGTCAACTCCCTCACATTTGCAAGCCTCCTCTGGACTGATCATGTCTGCGAACTCTGGGTCAGGTTTTTGCCTGAAGGACAGAACCAACACAAAACCTCAGTCTCAAACCAGCTTCAACAATCAAGAAAGTGAAATGGTCTTTTTTTTGTTGCCATTTCCAATATCATTTCAACAGGTTGTCTTTTTGTCATCCAAATAGTCTCTGACACAAATCAAATGCATGAAAGATGTCAATAACCTAGCATCTATTAACATCTGAGGGTGATCACAAATGTGTGCACGAAACATGTTTTGGCTTATAAAACCCATGCATACTTTGAGGACGGTGTTTTGGGCACTGTGGACTGTTGATTTGATTCTCTCTTCTGTCTCTCCAGGAGAGCGTCCACCTGACCTTGGATCTCCATGCCATTCTTGTCGTCTGTCCTAAACACCTGCAAGATTGAACATTTGAAAGCTAGACGTATAGGGATCAGCGCTCAATTTAACATTTGGAGAACCTGAAATTCAAATAGTAAAATAATTGGCTTTTTTGCACATATTTGCTGTTGAATAAAATGGCCAACTCAAAGTTAAGTCTCTCACAAGCACTTGATTGGCTAGTGTACCAACACATCCAGTTCAATGTATAAATCTCTGATGACAAGACAAGGACAAAAGGATACAATGATGCTCTGTAGGAACAGAGTTGTACACCCAGAGATATGACGTAAAATAAGGCTTACAAATCTCTTGGCCTGTAATGGACCGATGCTGTTGAACAGCATGTCCAGAGAGCGGGGGAGGAGACCTCCTTCTCCTGGAGAGCCCGTCATGGTAAACGTCTTTCCACTGCCTGTGACGCCATAAGTGAAAAGCAATCCTATGGACAGCAAATAAAAACTAAAATCGCCGCTCAACACCCTGTCGAAACTAAATACTTTAAAAACGTATCCGTTATTAAAAATAAACGAGCATTTTCGCTCACTTACCATTCTTGCAGTGAATGAGGTCATCCACAAGTGGTTTGGCAACATCCTCAAACAACTCTATTTGGGAGGTTTGGATCCCAAACACTTTTTTGAAGGAGTACTGAGTCTGTGAAAGAAAACACGTTCATTATGAGATGACATCATAGAGAGAGACTGAGTCTGAAAGAAAGCACGTTCACTATGAGATGACATCATAGAGAGAGACAGTCTGAAAGAAAGCACGTTCACTATGAGATGACGTCATAGAGAGAGACAGTCTGTGCAAGAAAACACGTTCATTATGAGATGACATCATAGAGCGAGAGACTGGGTCTGTGAAAGAAAGCACGTTCACTATGAGATGACATCATAGAGAGAGACAGTCTGTGAAAGAAAGCACGTTCACTATGAGATGACGTCATAGAGAGACAGTCTGTGCAAGAAAACACGTTCATTATGAGATGACATCATAGAGAGAGACAGTCTGTGCAAGAAAACACGTTCATTATGAGATGACATCATAGAGAGAGACGGTCTGTGCAAGAAAACACGTTCATTATGAGATGACATCATAGAGAGAGACTGGGTCTGTGCAAGAAAACACGTTCATTATGAGATGACATCATAGAGAGAGACTGGGTCTGTGAAAGAAAACACGTTCATTATGAGATGACATCATAGAGAGAGAGACTGGGTCTGTGAAAGAACACGTTCATTATGAGATGACATCATAGAGAGAGACAGTCTGTGCAAGAAAACACGTTCATTATGAGATGACACAGGAAGACGCATCATAGAGAGAGACATGTAATGTAGTTAGCTGTGTTACACCTGTACCTCTTTGTATTCCCCATTGCGGTTGGCTTTGATGCCATCAGGAGCATGCAGCTGAATGGTGGTGCTGCTGATCATTTCAATACAACACTCCTCATCTGTAGCTCCTAAAGGGCGGATACGGCAGTACACCTGCACACAGCAAATCACCATACTGTAAGACGTGTTATTCATTAGCTACGTATAGATTATTTAGTCATTATCAACTTGCTTTTAGTAACTATTAATTGAGGTGACAGTGACCGACTTACACCAACTGGGTCTTTTTGTGAGTGGGATGTTTTCTTCAGGGCTGGCCTCCGTGGAGTTTTGCCCTTTCTGTGAAATGAATGAGGGGCATTTAGAGGTTGAGTAGCTACAGTACATTTACACAGTGATGGACTTGGAGAAAGTGGCTGAAAAAAAACACTGCAGCAAGACATGGCTAGCATAACTAACACATAGCATTACATGGGCTTGCTCCTACCTACCTTTCCGATTTGGTCCTGCCGTACATACCTACACGTACGCTACGGCCACAAGACGCAGGCCTCCTTACTGTCCCTAGAATATCTAAGCAAACAGCTAGAGGCAGGGCTTTCTCCTAAAGAGCTCCATTTTTATGGAATGGTCTGCCTATCCGTGTGAGAGACGCAGACTCGGTCTCAACCTTTAAGTCTTTACTGAAGACTTATCTCTTCAGTAGGTCATATGATTGAGTGTAGTCTGGCCCAGGAGTGAAGGTGAACAGAAAGGCACTGGAGCAACAAACCGCACTTGCTGTCTCTGTCTGGCCGGTTCCCCTCTCTCCACTGGGATTCTCTGCCTCAAACCCTAGTGGTGTGGGGGCTGTGCTTTGACAAAGTGGGTGGGGTTATATCCTGCCTGTTTGGCCGAGCCCGCGGGTATCGTCGGACGGGGCCACAGTGTCTCCTGACCCCGCCGGTCTCAGCCTCCCGCATTTATGCTGCAATAGTTTATGTGTCGGGGGGCTAGGGTCAGCCTGTTATATCTGGAGTATTTCTCCTGTCTGAATTTAAGTGTGCTCTCTCTAATCCTCTCTCGGCGGACCTGAGCCCTAGGACCATGCCTAAGGACTACCTGGCCTGATGACTCCTTGCTGTCAAGAGACCTGGCCGGGTGGTGCCAGAATAACAACCTATCCCTCAACGTAACCAAGACTAAAGAGATTATTGTGGACTACAGGAAAAGGAGGACCGAGCACGCCCCCATTCTCATCGATGGGGCTGTAGTGGAGCAGGTTGAGAGCTTCATGTTCCTTGGTGTCGACATCAACAACATACTAGAATGGTCCAAACACACAAAGACAGTCGTGAAGAGGGCACGACAAAGCCTATTTCCCCCTCAGGAGACTGAAAAGATATGGCATGGGTCCTGAGATCCTCAAAAGGTTCTACAGCTGCAACATCGTGAGCATCCTGACTGGTTGCATCACTGCCTGGTACGGCAATTGCTCGGCCTCTGACCGCAAGGCACTACAGAGGGTAGTGCGTACGGCACAGTACATCACTGGGACTAAGCTGCCTGCCATCCAGGACCTCTACACCAGGCGGTGTCTGAGGAAGGCCCTAAAACTTATCAAAGACCCCAGCCACCCCAGTCATAGAGTGTTCTCTCTACTACCGCATGGCAAGCGGTACCGGAGTGCCAAGTCTAGGACAAAAAGGTTTCTCAACAGTTTTTACCCCCAAGCCATAAAACTCCTGAACAGGTAATCAAATGGATACCCAGACTATTTGCATTGTGTGCCCACAACCCCTCTTTTTACGCTGCTGCTACTCTGTTTATCATATACGCATAGTCACTTTAACTATACATTCATGTACATACTACCTCAATTGGGCCGACTAACCAGTGTTCCCGCACATTGGCTAACTGGGCTATCTGCATTGTGTCCCGCCACCCACCACCTGCCAGCCCCTCTTTTACGCTACTGCTACTCTCTGTTCATCATATATGCATAGTCACTTTAGCCATATCTACATACTACCTCAATTAGCCTGACTAACCGGTGTCTGTATGTAGCCTCGCTACTGTATATAGCTTGTCTTTTTACTGTTGTTTTATTTCTTTACTTACCTATTGTTCACCTAATACCTTTTTTGCACGATTGGTTAGAGCCTCTAAGTAAGCATTTCACTGTAAGGTCTACACCTGTTGCATTCTGCGCTCGTGACAAATAAACTTTGATTTGTCCCCAGTCCACCTGGTCATGCTGCTGCTCCAGTTTCAACTGTTCTGCCACTGGCTATGGAACCCTGACCTGTTCACCAGACGTGCTACCTGTCCCAGACCTGCTGTTATCAACTCTCTAGACACAGCAGGAGCGGTAGAGATTGTATTTTTTTAATTTCACCTTTATTTAACCAGGTAGGCCAGTTGAGAACAAGTTTACAACAAGTTTAAAGCAGTGCGACAAAAAACAGAGTTACACATGGAATAAACAAACGTACAGTCAATAACACAATAGAAAAAGTCTATATACAGTGTGTGCAAATGAGATAAGATTAGGGAGGTAAGGCAATAAATAGGCCGTAGTGACGAAGTAATTACAATTTAGCAATTAAACACTGGAGTGATAGATGTGCAGATACTCTGAATGATCGGCTATGAAAAGCCAACTGACATTTACTCCTGAGGTGCTGACCTGTTGCACCCTCTACAACCACTGTGATTATTATTATTTGACCCTGATGGTCATTTATGAACATTTGAACATCTTGGCCATGTTCTGTTAAAATATCCACACGGCACAGCCAGAAGAGGACTGGCCACCCCTCATAGCCTGGTTCCTCTCTAGGTTCCAGGCTTTCTGGGGAGTTTTTCCTAGCCACCGTGCTTCTACACCTGCATTGCTTGCTGTTTTGGGTTTTAGGCTGGCTTTCTGTACAGCACTTTGTGACATCATCTGATGTAAGAAGGGCTTTATAAAAACATTTGATTGATTGACCATGGAGCCAGCGCCAGATGTTTCTCGGAAAATTGTCCATTTCGTCCCCATGCTAGGTAGCAGAAGCCACAGCAGTCATTTTGGACTGGCAGTGTCAGCCAAACAACTCCTTTTCTTGTTCAACTTGACATGCCATTCCATAATGGCCGATGTGGCTACTACTAGCTAGCATTAAGACAGATGGCAGTTTACTTAAACTAACAGTTGTTCAATCTTATCGGTGTAACTATTGGGGTAATGGGACAATTCGGAGTACAAGGTATTTCTTCATTCCTGCATTGAGGTACCTTTCCGATATATCTTGCACTGGTTCCTTGTGCCTTAAACTAAACAGTTAGCCTGTCAGACCCTGGTGCAGTTGTAAGCAAGCGGGTCGGATCTGCTGGCTACAAAATCAGCCCACCCTTCAGAAAAGTATACACGTTCAAGTCAACAGCGCAAACTGGCGTCTCAATTTATTGTGTTGGCTAACGTCTATGCATTATGTTGGAGTAGCTTACTAAACTGGCAAACATTACATTCGACATGATACTTAGATAGCTAGCTAGCCACAATTGCCGTGATATCTATCAATCAAGGTTACCTGCCGGTCTAGCTAGTTTAGTTAGCTAGAAGGCTAAAATGCTAACTGCTGGCTACCTTGTTCGCTATCGTTATTAAACTGCTTACGAACACAACCACAATTGTTAACGAATGAAAACTTTACATAATAGTACACTATTGTACTTACACAGGTCTTTGCATTTTTTATGTTGCCTTTGTTTATCTTTCCCCTTAAGTTCGGTGAGCTTCTTCAGTTTTTGAAAATTCCCTCTCGTGTGACGTCACGTAGGTGTTGGTGGTTTTGCGCCAGTAAAAACGCAGACAGCTTAATCATTATGTGAAGGAAGCCCCGCCCCCACATTTGTGTCGCCCCAAAGTACCTTCTTATCTGCCCTGGCCGACAATCTAGGATCAGCTGAGTGTGCTGCACACCTCTGCATTATCATTTGTTGGGAATAAAACTAACCATATCTTCAATAATCATTCAATAAAAAAAATATTGTGTACAATGTCTATTTCAAGAATATTGTGCTTATGATCAAATCCAAAGTGATCCTCTAGCCTACATGTGGTTAATGAAATAAGAAAAAGTGAGCTAAAGGCTCTTCTTCAAATGTACTACATTTACATTTACATTTAAGTCATTTAGCAGACGCTCTTATCCAGAGCGACTTACAAGTACATACATTCATACTTTTTTGTACTGGCCCCCCGTGGGAATCGAACCCACAACCCTGGCGTTGCAAGCGCCATGCTCTACCAACTGAGCTACACGCTGTCTGCGTACTACAATGAGAAGACCGTGTTTGGAGTTTGCTGTAGGCCTAGTTCATGTGTTGCATTCACAGGATGTTTTTGCTCTCTAGTTTATTTCAAGGCAATACACAGACACTTTTTATTTATGGGAATTCACAATAAATAACATTGCAAAATATATTAACTAAAATAAGACAAGATTTACAGGAGCCCAAGAAAATGTTTAATATCTAACGGAGAACAATAATCTTGGTGATGCTTTAAATAATACTGTACTTAAGTGTACAAGAAAGCGATCTGACATGTATAATTTTTATCTCTGAAAGGCACCTTCACTTTAGTAGCTGACCATCATACATACTGTACACTTCATTAATAAGTTATTGTATCCTTCAGTGCTGATTTTAGTTTATAGTAGACGACCAAAACCCTCTACTTAACAGCCCTTAGACTACAGACTGTGGCCCTAATATTGTTGATATATGTTTGTGGTACATATCCATTGTTTGTGTATAAAAATGATCAAGTGATCAATATATTTAGTATAAAAATGATGTGTTTAAAAAGAAAGAAAAATTAAATTGAAGGAATATTGAAAATTCCTCTTCATGTAACATTCAGTGGATTGATTCTTCATATACAGTTTGACTTCCCACTGCTCCAGTCTCTTCCTGCTCTTCAGTGGATTGATTCTTCAAATACAGTTTGACTTCCCACTGCTCCAGTCTCTTCCTGCTCCTCAGTGGATTGATTCTTCATAAACAGTTTGTGACTTCCCACTGCTCCAGTCTCTTCCTGCTCCTCAGTGGATTGATTTGTTATAAACTGTGACTTCCCACTGCTCCAGTCTCTTCCTGCTCCTCAGTGGATTGATACTTCATAAACAGTGTGACTTCCCACTGCTCCAGTCTCTTCCTGCTCCTCAGTGGATTGATACTTCATAAACAGTTTGACTTCCCACTGCTCCAGTCTCTTCCTGCTCCTCAGTGGATTGATACTTCATAAACAGTTTGACTTCCCACTGCTCCAGTCTCTTGCTGCTCCTCAGTGGATTGATTTGTTATAAACAGTTTGTGACTTCCCACTGCTCCAGTCTCTTCCTGCTCCTCAGTGGATTGATTCTTCATAAACAGTTTGTGACTTCCCACTGCTCCAGTTTCTTCCTGCTCCTCAGTAGCGTTGGTAAATCAGCGAACAAAAGCAAGGCCTATGTGTTTAGTACTGTGTACTAGTCCTATAGTCAATGTAATACTACCAGAGGTACCACTGTCTGTCCCTCATTGCAGTATATCTGGAGCTCTTGTTCAGCTACTAGTTTATTCATCCATGCTGACATAATGTGAAGAACAGTTCATTGCCCCTTCAGCATTGTATCTTGTCATGACTTCACCTCTATCCGCCACCAAGAAGTCATAGTGGTTCACTTCACTTGTTCACCTCTTCTCCCAAGCCCACCCTCACCAGTGTCCAGTTTAAAAATAGTAATATAATACAAATATATGCCATTTAGCAGACACTCTTATCCAAGCGACTTACATTCATGCTTGTATACATCTTACGTGTGGGTGGCCCTGTGAATCGAATCCACAATCCTGGCATTACAGGCACAATGCTCCACCAACTGAACCATCCAGTTCCTACATCCCGTATACATTGTCATTAGCATGTGGCTAATGGCTAGTGCTAGTGGTACTGGCAGCCCTTGGCTATTGGATGTGATTGTGTCTTCTCAGTGTGTTCTCCCCGGGTGGCTGACCAGAGCAGAGGCAGACTAAAGAGGAAGATGATGCCAAGGCTGAGGGTTACACTCAGCAGTGCCGCCCCCAGTGTGTTGGTGAAGGTGATGGGCAGAGAGTACGTGAGGAGCCACGGCCGTCGCGTCACCATGTCCTGCTCAATGGCCTCCATCTGGAAATGAGTGCCGATTATGCCGAATACGTGGAACAGTTGGTGGCTGTGACCTGCAGAGGGTGGAAAAGGACTGTGGTTAAATACCTGCAGTAGTAATGGTACAGAAGATGTACGAAGCAGAACTCAAGGAGAACTGTAACTGGCCAGCAACAGAAGAACTGGCCTCCACAGCATAAGGGGGAAACAGGAAGGCACAGTGAGACCCAGAGGCAGTGATATAAAGACTACTCTGTTGTTTTAATGCTACATATGTCATACCACTAATACCAAGCCAGTGTTGATCAGTCTCCACTGTATTACAACAAGTCTTGCACAATACAGTGACAAATCATTCTGAATGAATCACACAAGCAGTCTTTCCAGATAGACCATGCACTTTGACCTATGTAGTCGAAGCTGCCGGGGGCCAGGCGCTCTGGTAGGTGTGTGGCGAAGAGGAATGCGGTCAGGAAGGCCAGGGCGATGTGGGTGTGGTGGAGAGCGTTGGTATCGTTGTCAGTGCAACCCTCACCCACACAGAGGAAGAGCTGTCAAAACACAGTAGAATGTATTAGTCTCGCTTCACGTGACAGGCTTCATCACAGTCATACTCCACATGGCTGTTGAACCAAGATAGCATGGTACAGGTGTAGGATATTAATTTGATCACCCGGTTGTTGCAGGACATTTCCTATACAGCAGGAAACACCAACTTGTAGTGTATTTGAGCTTTAAAAAATATTTTAACATTGGTAATTTACAGTTCAAAATTTCAGACTTGATTTGCCCTAACTAAAAACGTATCAACCCATACAAAAATGTCCATGAATTATAATCTATAATTATAATAAAAATTTCTGTTGCTGCAGGATTATTTTACTGCTGTGAGAAACTGGTCAAATTAAGATCCAATAGCTGTGCATATAGAATTTCAGAACTGTTCGTAAATACTTAAATGTACACCTGCATTCCACTGACTTGACCATAATTATACCATTAACCAGACAACAAAGTGTAAAGAGCTTGCTAGGTTTCAAAATATATAGTCGTACAATAATCAGACAATACTAGCTTCAGCTCATTTTCATCCCTAAGTCCCACGATCTGGCCAAAAAATGAGAAAAACATCACATGAATCAAACATTGACACAGTGCACTTCAACATGACAAACACTGTTCTATACTTATCAACTGTTCCTCAGGCACAGTCTGCCACACAGAGGGGTGAGAAATGTAATGACTCACCCTGTAGAAGAGAGGAATGTTGTCAAACAGGTAGGGTAACGCGAAAGCTAGAATGCGGAGAAATTTGCCAAACTTTGGGCTCTTACACTCTGAGAATCTGAAAAAAAAAATTATGGTTGTTTTATCAGCCATCACAATGAGCCAAATCCATGCACATTCGTTATACACTGCAAATAATTACGGATTTTAATTAATCAACGTATGCCATCTCTTTGTTCCCCATCTCTGTGCATTAAGGATAGATGAATAGAAGATGCTCTTAATAGCGTCGAGGGAACAAATTATTGCATTACTGTTGCATGGTTATTAAAATTATTAGAAACCCCTTTCCCGTTATTGAATTTGGGAATAAACTGTAGCCTTTATGAACTTGCTCCTTTTTCAGTGCATTTTTGTATCTAGCATGAACTCATCTTGTTTAAATATTACACAGGACATTTTCATGGTTTTATATTCCCATCACAAATCACTTACAGTGCATTTGGAGAGTATTGAGACCACTGGACTTTTCCCACATTTTGTTACGTTATAGCCTTATTCTAAAATGGATTCAAATGTTTTCCTTCCCCTCATCAATCGACACATAATACCCAATAAATACATTTTGCAAAAGTATTAAAAATTACATTTACATAAGTATTCAGACCCTTTACTAAGTACTTTGCTGAAGCACCTTTGGCAGCGATTACAGCCTCGAGTCTTCATGGGTATGATGCTACAAGCTTGGCACACCTGTATTGGGGAGTTTCTCCCATTCTTCTCTGCAGATCCTCTCAAGCGCTGTTAGGTTGGATGGGGAGCGTCGATGCACAGCTATTTTCAGGGCTCTCCAGAGATGTTCGATTGGGTTAAAGTCCGGGCTCTGGCTGGGCCACTCAAAGACTGGTCCAAAAGCCACTCCTGTGTTGTCTTGGCTATGTGCTTAGAGTCGTTGTCCTGTTGGAAGGTGAACCTTCACCACAGTCTGAGGTCCTGAGAGTTATGGAGCAGATTTTCATCAAGTCTCCCATTCCCTGCCGCTGAAAAACATCCCCACAGCATAATGCTGCCACCACCATGCTTCACTGTAGGGAAGGTGCCGGATCCTTCCAGACGTGACCCTTGGCATTCAGGCCAAAGAGTTCAATCTCGGTTTCATCAGACCAGAGAATTTTGTTTCTCATGGTCTGAGAGTCCTTTAGGTGCCTTTTGGCAAACTTCAAGCAGGCTGTCATGTGCCTTTTACTGAAGAGTGGCTTCTGTCTGACCACTACCATAAAGGCCGGATTGGTGGAGCGCTGTAGAAATGGCTTTCTTTCTGGAAGATTCTCCCATCTCCACAGAGTAACTCTGGACCTCTATCAGAGTGACCATCAGGTTATTGGTCACCTCCCTGACCAAGGCCCTTCTCCCCCGATTGCTCAGTTTGGCCAGGCGGCCAGCTCTAGGAAGATTCTTGGTTGTTCCAAACTTCTTCCGTTTAAGAATGATGGGGACCACTGTGTTCTTGGGGACCTTCAATGCTGCAGAAATGTTTTGGTAACCTTCCCCAGATCTGTGCCTCGACACAATCCTGTCTCGGAGCTCTACAGACAATTCCTTCGACCTCATGGCTTGGTTTTTGCTCTGACATGCACTGTCAACTGTGGGACCTTATATAGACATGTGTTTTTCCACATCATGTCCAATCAATTGAACTTGCCACAGGTGGTCTTCAATCAAGTTGTAGAAACATCTCAAGGATGATCAATGGAAACAGGATACACATGAGCTCAATTTCTAGTCTAATAGCAAAAACGTTTTTTAAGGCTGTAACGTAACAAATGTGGGAAAAGTCAAGGGGTCTGAATGCTTTCCGAATGCACGGCTTCAATTAAATTCACTCACTTGCTCTCCTTACCTTTCACACAATCATAACTGCTGAGTCATTGTCAGATCAGATGAGCAAAATAGATTCTGTTTTTGTAGCTTTGAAACACATTCCAGTGTAAATGAAGCCAACTCCCTCTTCACATAAAGAACACACGATCTGTTGCTAATTACTGTACATGTCTTCCCTCTCCTTACTACCTCTTCCAACTAAAACCACACTTGATAGTCTACCTATGGAGTGACGAGGCCTACATGTTTTTTTGTTAGCTCACACCCACATAATTGAAAAGGGAGGTGCATAGTGCCACTAATATTTCAAGGGCAACTCCGCCACTTTTCAACCTCATATTCATTATCTCCAGCACCAAACCAGTGTCTACATATGTGAAAATGGAAACCATGTGTTTGATGTATTTGATACCATTCCACCCATTCTTTTCCAGCCACTACCATGAGCCCATCCTTCCCAATTAAGGTACCACCAACCTGTGATAGACAGTGAGTTAGGTTAGCAGTAGCACAGTGAGTTAGGTTAGCAGTAGCACAGTGAGTTAGGTTAGCAGTAGCACAGCGAGTTAGGTTAGCAGTAGCACAGCGAGTTAGGTTAGCAGTAGCACAGCGAGTTAGGTTAGCAGTAGCACAGTGAGTTAGGTTAGCAGTAGCACAGTGAGTTATGTTAGCAGTAGCACAGTGAGTTAGGTTAGCAGTAGGACAGTGAGTTAGGTTAGCAGTAGCACAGTGAGTTAGGTTAGCAGTAGCACAGTGAGTTAAGTTAGCAGTAGCACAGTGAGTTAGGTTAGCAGTAGCACAGTGAGTTAGGTTAGCAGTAGCACAGCAGTTGACAGATAGCAAAATAAAACGCATGACTAACGGAGACGACATGATGTTTACCTTTTTATGATGTCATGGTTATATTGGATATATGGTAAACCAAGCCTTGGCAGAAAAGAGGAGGGAGAAGCATTGTGAGACAGCCATCAAGCAGAGAATACTATAATTATGAAGAAAGGTAGGCAAACCAGTCAGTGTGCGTTTTAACAATGTGTAGGCTTAGTGTACGATGACAAACAAAGTCACAATAGCTGCTACACAGTGAAGCTAAGCTGAGGTAAAAGACCGGTCCAATTTGCCTCCTATCATGCATGATATTTTGACAGAGAGGAGCTGAAAGGAGCAGCTTCATTCCCCAAAATGTATTCATAACAGCAGTGTGTGTATCAAATCTACATGAAATGTACATTAAAATGTTTAATATCAAATATGTGTCCACACAGTAGGATTTAGACTAAATGTGATTGTTTCTGGTTGTAGGAATATTGTCATTTTGTAATCTTATTAATTCACAACATCCAAAGCTAGGGGTCAAGTTGTACAATCACATTCCTTTAAAACCCAGAGCTAATTATACAATATCCTCATTAGCACTATGAGATGCCTGAGATTGAGTGGTTGCTAAACAACAGGCAAGTTGACATTTATTGTCATGAGTCTTGTCCTGGAGTCAGAACTGAGCGTTTTCCCCTTAGATAGGCCAGCTGGCTATATTGTAAACATTCATGAAAACAAACATTTGCTTTCAGGTTAGATTTAGCAGTGTGGTTAAGGTTGGGGTTAAGGTTAGGTTTAAAATCAGATCTGATGACTTTGTGGCTGTGCCAGCTAGTGACCACTCTGCAGAGCTGCCTCCAGAACAAGGAAAAACACTGACCTGCAAACAACAGTGGCCTTCCAGTAGAAAGCTCTCTTACCTGGAGTAGCAGGCTAAGGCGGTACAGATGACAGTGTTTACCACAGCGATGGGGATATAGTACTGGTGGAACAAACTGTTCACCCACTTATCAGGAATCACGTAGGCAGAATATGTTATGGCAGAGCCTGGAGGGGAAAGAAATATGCATAACCATACATGCAGGAATAGACACAAATACATAAACATGTGTGTGCATACACAGGTACTGCAAACTATGTGTATATACCATAGACTATATTGATGTGTATAATATACACACATACAGATGGAGGATCTTAATTTGATCACCCTGTTTCAGGAGATCTTTCATGCTGTTGCAAACTGGCTCAAATTAAGATCCTACATGTGGGAAAGGCATTCATGCGTGTGTACACACAAGCACACACTGTCACCCTTCAGCATGCAGATGCTGGCAGAAGTGTAGGTTCCAATCTGAGGACTGGTTGGTCCAGGACTCAGTATGCATGGTACATGTGCTTAAGCACATTCCTGCATGCATTTCCATAACTAATGAGTTAGTTGAGGTTATAGTTACCCTGACTGTACATTATGTCCTGTTTAAGACCTGCTACACACAAAGGGATTTTTAAAACTGGGTGCAGAGCTATATAAATGCAAACCATTATGATTGCGTTTTTCCACATCAACCTCAACTGCCACCCTTAGACACCTTTGATAAGCCCCTCCAAAATCCAAAAGGATTGAATGGGTGGGCCAAATATGGTCATAGAGCCTGTGGTAGGCCAGGCAGTTGGTACCATTTATCTTAGACACATGTACTTCCATCAGATCTGTAATGAGGAATTAACAAGCGACTAGGGGTTGATTTGGGATTGGGGGAAACCACAGAATTAGATCAAATGAAACAGGCATAGATGTTTAATGTGAATAATCCAACACACCAAATTGTACATCAAAAGTATGACTGGCCAGTGTACCCACCACAGAACATCCATTTGAATGAGACTACATTCCCTTTCTACCAGTGGAGGCTGCTGAGGGGAGGACAACTCATAATAATGGCTGGAATGGAGCAAATGGAACGGCATCAAACAATGTTTCATGTATTTGATACCATTCCACGGATTCCGCTCCAGCCATTACCACAAGCCCATCCTCCCCAATAAAGGTGCCACCAACCTCCTGTGCGTCCTACCCATTCAAACTCCATCAGGGTATCATACAACGACTCTCAGTTAAAAGACCTGCAGGTTCAAAACTCTATACAAATCCAACCCCTTATACATTGACTAGATAGAATCCATACAATGCCTTTCCCTCTAGAAATACACCTGCATAATATAGTAGTCATGTCGCTAGGGGCAACAATGTTCTTTTGAATAGAATTATATTTCTATGACGTGTCTACTCACCCAGGCTGTAGAGACTCAGAGCTCCGTAGTCGAAGAAGAAGCAGATGTGTCGTGCTCGCGTTGACATGGTGCTAAAGGTGTGGGCACAGCTAGAGGCCAGCGGGTACACACAGCACGACATCAGGAACACCAGGAGGGGCCATGTGAACGAGTCGCGCCACACGTCCCGCATCAGGACCACCGTCAGCAGCTTCCATAAGAAGTACCTGTCAGGACACACAGAGGACAGAGGGGGTTAGTTTGGCACTGGAGGTCGCATTCCTTTCAGGGCCAGTTGTTTATCGGGGGAGCAATCGTTTACCAATTTTGTGGTACTTGTTTCAGCATTCAGTCAGAATGCAAGTTAATTATGATTCTTCAAAATTAAATAGTTATTTTGGATTGTTCGCCTAAACATCACAGTGATAGCTTTAAAAAAAAAAAAATCCCCTTTAACCAGCCTGGTCTTTTGTAAGATTACTGTATTCTCCAGTTCAGTCAGCCACAGTGAGTTACTATATCTACCACAAGGTTTTCCCTGGCCTGTACACAGTAGTTACAGAGGCAGCGGGCTGTGTTTCCATGTCTCTGCACACCTCATTAACAAATAAACCTTATTTGTGGTTTTCCCCATCGCTACACTGAGCTGTTCACTAATTGTGGCAACTCATTTGAGAGCTGTGAGAGGAGAGAGAAGAGGGAGACAGAGAGAGAGGGAGAAATAGAAAGAGGATTCCTTGATCCTTGCAGTGCAGCGGCAAGTGTCTTAACGACCGTCATCATCAGGTAGACACAGTCACATACACCATGCTACACTGCTAATCAACTACTACTTCCTGTGAAAGGCCTCAAGCCTGTGGAATATGCTTCAGCTGCTATTCAATAAAACCTGTTAATCATGTTTTCTGGTTTAGTCCAAATCCAAAGCAACATTGTTCCAGGGAATTGAGAGTGAGTGAGCATGTTTCAATATGCAGTTGCTTCTTTTCTGTCATTAAAAGACATGTTATGTTCATTGTTCGTATCCAAATTATAAAGATAACACTAAACATGAGAGAAAAGTTCAACTGTTTACTCTCGTCTCAGTCAAGCCTCCAGTATCATTGACACGAGACTGTCCCCTGAGGTTCCAGTTAACCATCATGTTTAATGGCTACACCTGCTCTTTACACATCCTTAATAAGAAGCAGAGGACTGCCATGGACTATTCTGTTCTATAGCATCTACCATCATGTAAACAGACGAGTCAGAATGTAGCTCCTTGGAAAGAGACAGAGAATGTGACCATTTTTTACTTCTATGTTGTTCAGTGACAGGCAAAGAGGTACTAGTGTATGGCCTCATCCCCGGCCATACACTACATGTTCAGTATGACGAATATAGAAACATGGAGCCATATTACGGAGCAAAATCCTAACTGCCATTTCTATCTAATGTCCAAAATCGTAATCTGCCACTACAGAAGCAAATAATAAAACCAATTTGTGGTGGTGGGGGGGGGGGATCTGCATTGAATACTACAATGATCCTCAAAGAGATGTTATACGGGTTATTAAATAATTTGAGAAGTCCCCCCATCTTCTATTAACTAAAATTCACAGGATTACCTGACACACATTTAACTATACGGATCATTGTTTTTTGGGGATGAAGATTTTTTGAGTAAAGAATCTAAGGAAAAGAGCTCAATTTGTTTTAATCTATGAAGGATGTTAAGGTTTTGAATTTACTACAACTCTGTCTTAAGGACACATACCACTGCTGTGACGGGTGCACATTTGAGTTCTTACCCAGCGCTTATACATCTGATTCCACTCATGAACTAATAACCATTCAACCCTGAATTAGGTGTGTTACTGCTGGGTAACACTTGATTTAGATCGTCCCAAGTCGATGGTTTGTAGATGTTCAGTAGATGTTCAATAACTGTAAACAAATGTCAATGTTTCTGTACAGCACTTGTGACATCAGCTGATGTAAGAAGGGCTTTATAAATATATTTGATTGATTGAAATAACTATCCACTAACCCTAGCCCTAACCCTGATTCTAAACCTAACCCTAAGCCAAATTTAGCAAGCAATTGCTAAACAGATAGTTTGTTGATAGTATGAACATCTACAGAGCAGCTTGTGTGGGACGATCCAAATAAAGTGTGACCAAAACATGTGCCCCCATGTGGCGTTCACAAGGAACCCCGTAAGTGTAACAGGTGTCGCTCGGCCATACCATGTGGGCAGGAAGTGTGTCCAGATATTGAGCGTTTCATTGGTCAGCTGGAAGAGGCTGAGGATGCAGTCAGTGGCTGAGCTGCGAGGGTGTCGGTAGCCTGAGATGATGCTGTCCTCATGGAACACCTAAACAAAACAAAACCCAGGGTTACTGCACAGTTGGCCAACACTCATTCACCACACAGTAGTAGGCTATATCTAGATACATATGGAGAGTAACCTGTTTACTATAAACACAATGGTTATGATGTTGATAGATTTCCCAGTGAAAGTAGGACTATACATTCTTGAGGGGAGTCACAATGATACATTCTTGACATTCTAAGCGGCAAGAATAAACACAAGATTCAGAATAGTGTTCCGCTCAAATTCCATGTCCACATGTTCAACTTCTGAATTAACTGGACTTAAATATAAAATATAACCTCGACTCTGAAAATAATATTGTAGGATGTGTCATTATAAAACGTAGTGAAGTAAAGTAACTTACTTTTGGTACTTGGTTGATGGTGAAGACTCTGGGCAGTTTAATAAGGCTGAGCATGTTGTCTGAGAGGACAGAGGTGTTGACTTCACTTGCTGTTTGAACTGAAGCCAGAGAGAGGGAGCATCTTTCCCTTTATAAGGTTGTTGCTATGTTGTTCTGTCGGTTCCTCCCTCCCTCCCACTCCCCACCCATCCAGAACATTCAGTACACCTGTTCCACTCCTCCTCTCTCTCTCTCTCTCTCCCTCCCTCTCGTCAGGCTCTGCACACCCCATCTAGTTTCACCCTAAGACAAAAAGGTGCTGAGCAGCTGAGTTCACGTTCACACACAGACACACAAAAATATTCACATTCTTCGAAAAAGCTGCCAAGGGATAAAACCTTTGAAAAAGGCAACAGAAGTCTTACCAAAAGCTTTCATATTTTGAAAGATAATGGTTTATGAGTTACAGAGTTTGTCTTTGAGAGCAGTTGGCCTATTGTTCTCTGAAGTAAAAACAATTAGTTAAGACTGATTACGGTAGCTTACAATCACAAAGGGGAAAGAGCACAGCAATACAACGAGTTTAGCAGCTTTCACAGTGATGTTTAGAGATTTCAACCCCTGCCTTGCCTCTGCTTGGTACTCGTGAACTAGATCCATGGAATAAGTATCAGAAAAATATATATTGATCTGTCTATGCATGCAGCAAAGAAATGCATAACATTATTCTGGAAATCTACAATGCTCCTACTTGAACACAGCGGCAAAATTAAATATCTAGCTACATCATTGAGGACAAGATTTAGGTCCTACTGTAACATCAAAGGCAGACCAAATGATTTCCAAAATATCTGGCAGTCCCACATCAGATTCATGTCAATAAGAAATAAGACATGTGAATATGAACTCGTTTTTGTTTGTCTGATTGTCTGTATGCATGGTTGTACCTGTTCTAATACTGTACATGAGTGTATGCATGGTTGTACCTGTTCTAATACTGTACATGAGTGTATGCATGGTTGTACCTGTTCTAATACTGTACATGAGTGTATGCATGGTTGTACCTGTTCTAATACTGTACATGAGTGTATACAAGTCATGGGGAAGAAATACAAAATAAAAACAGGTATTATTTAAGCAATTCAGTGTAATGAAATTGTATCTTTTTTTACCCGCACTTGACAATACATTTATAAAAAAGGTTTCGCAGTGAGGAATCTTGGTTCAACTTCAACGTAACAGTGACAAAAACAAGCACTACCTCAGTCTCCAAGGAACCAGCTGTTACTGACATTCATTGTCTTAAGAATCACTTTAGAATGGGTGGCCATTTTCCATTAAGAGACACCTAAGTGAAGATGTCTGGAGATTAGCAGTGAATTTAGCCTGGTCCCAGATCTGTTTGTGCTGTCTTTCCAACTCCTACAGATGTAGGATCTTAATTTGAACCAGTTCGCTACAGGAGGAAAATAATCCTGTAGCAACAGGAAATGTGAATTATTATGTGGATTATAATTAATGGACATTTTTGTAAGGGTTGATACATTTTTCGTTAGAGCAAATCAAGTGACATTTTAAAGTGGAAATTATAAACTTTAGAATACTTTTTAAAGCTTGAATACACTACAAGTTTGCATTTCCTGCTCGGCAGGAAAATTCTCAGCAACAAAAAGATTGATCAAATTAAGATCCTACATCTGTACGGTCATTGCGTAACAGCACAAACAAATCTGGGACCAGGCTATATTGAACTCTGCCAAATATGCAAACTGAGTTTCAGTCACACTAGATAAAGGCTGGTAATGAAGGGTGTAAGTGGCAGAAAGAAACATCTCTTTCACTCATTCCTTCCATGTTAGAAAGAGGCATGTACCATGTCATCTGCCCACAGAACGAGTGTCACACCCAGAGATGACTGACAGCTTCAATCAACATTCTTCCATGTTATGCTGTTCAGAATCTGAACACAAAGAATGAAAACATATTTCCCGTTTGCTACAGACGTAGTAAGGGGAAACCGTGTCTGAACATTAAGTGTGGCCTTTTCTTAGTCATTTTCTGTCATCTGTAAATAAATGTTGTCTTTAAAAAAAAAATACATTTTATTTTTTTGCTTTGTTTGTTTGAATATAGTTACACATGATGTTGTATTGCTTTGACTGGACATTGCCATCTAGTGTAGATCTAGGTTTGGTTCACTTGAGGACAGTTCATCTCAAATCTCAGCAACTAGAATGTGTAAAAATTAACCAAGCGTGTAAGCTGAGTAAAAACTACATGGCTAGGCCTATATCAGCTCATACATGATGGTCCTACAGATCATAGAAGAGCCTGATCTTTTACCTGCAGTACCATTACAAATTAATGTCACATTTTATCTGAAGATACTCAACAATTTGATAGGGTTATGAGTAGGTTAAGTGAGGGTTGGGGTTAAGGGTAATGTTAAGGTTAAGGGTCAGTGCAGAGGAGGCTGCGGAGGGGAGGATGGCTCATAATAATAGATTACAGCCTCAAGCCTTTTGGGTATGATGCTACAAGCTTGGCACAGCTGTATTTGGGGAGTTTATCCCATTCTTCTCTGTAGATTCTCTCAAGCTCTGTCAGGTCAGATGGGGAGAGTTGCTGCAAAGCTATTTTCAGGTCTCTCCAGACATCTCCCCAGACCCGGCAGGTTAACTAACCTAAGTGACATGTCCCCAGACCCGGCAGGTTCACCTAAGTGACATGTCCCTAGACCCGGCAGGTTCACCTAAGTGACATGTCCCCAGACCCGGCAGGTTCACCTAAGTGACATGTCCCTAGACAAAGAGGGAAATAACAAAGTAAAGGACCAATAATGTATTCTACAGGAGGACTAACAACACAACATGAAACATCGCACATATTTCATCTTTCAAATAAATGTCAAATAAATGTAATGCATTCAATATGCTATTTGTAATGACTTGGTGATTCATTCCTTTAAATTACTTTTAAAACAAAATGGGAAGCCCATTAGGCCTGAACACAAAGACAAACGAGGTTCAAACAGAAGAAAGTCTCTCGTGAGAGCTATACAGATTTTGCCCCTGAGGTATTCTTTATCAAAACATTGTATTTCCTCCCAAGACACCAGTGTGTTTTTGTTACCTGGTAGTGTGGAGTATCTGCCGTCTGGGATTGTATAAAACATCTTCACTGGGACTTGTAACCAGGTGACGGCAAGTAAACATGAACCATTAGGTAGTTTAATGTAGTCTAGTTTAAGGTAGTCTAGTTAATGTAGTGATGTAATGACAGTGATGTCAAATTATGCTAGGAAGGCGTACACATTAATTTGGAAAGTCTCAAATAGCCTGGAAAGGTAACAGTTTTGATTTTGGAGGGGTGGAAAAAACGAACCACTTTGGTTGGCTTTACAAAAATAATAAAAAATCTCAATGGATTGATAGTGCCGCAATCCAATTTAACACCTTAGATAAGGAAATTGTATGAAAGAACTAACAGAAGATGCATGAAATGTCGCTATTTAAATTGCGCCTTTCACATAGGCCTACACATTACATATGATCATCCTCAATTAGTTATGTTATTATCATGGTCTGCATCCTCAATGTGAGTTTGTGTGGTGCTGAACTGCAAGTAGCCTATATTGCATATTGAGATAGTGGTGTTCAGGGAAAACTGTGTAGTGCTGAAGGACAGCTCCGCCATTCAGCCAACTGTAACCCAAATTTCACTGATTAAGAGCCGGACACACTTTGTCACAACAGGTAAATTAGTATGCACACTGTATAATTTGGCCTAGCTGACACACAAACTAAAATAAGGAAAATGGAGTGTATTAAACGTTTATGTTACAGGCCTACACTTTACACATGTGAGTAGCCTCAGACTGGTCTCAGAGTAGACGTAAGATAGTAAATATAAATCTGGGACACTCAAATTAGTTTGATATGTTATGTTTGGTATGGTTACATAAGACAGGTTACTTAAGGTAAAAACGAAAGAAGGGTGGTTGGTCTGGGTGGATGGGTTAGCGTTAGCCACAACAAATTGCAATTCGTAACATATTCTACAAATTGCAATTCGTAACATATTCTACAAAATAGGTGATGGACATCGTCTAAATAATACAGCCATGTCTCGGATTGTCTTGGATTTACGTACAGAATAATATGAAATGCTCCGAGACCACGTTGGTAGCCTACATTCAAAAGAAAAGATCACTCATAGGCCAGATGTCAATTTGATGTGCAAGTTTTCCCACCCAATTCTCCAAAAGAGGTTGATAAAATGGCACAGACATTCACAGTGATGTCATTGTGGTTTGAGTATGCATCAGCTCTAAACGTCACACACTCTCCAAACCTCTCTGGGTCAAAGTTCAGGTGGCGGCCCTTAGTTCACTGAACATTTCAGATAGAAATGCGTGTGCAGGGTTCATGGTGGACTCTTCCTGTGTTGACGTGCGCAGGGGGTTCATGGTGGACTCGTCCTGTGTTGATGTGCACAGGGTTCATGGTGGACTCTTCCTGTGTTGATGTGTACAGGGTTCATGGTGGACTCGTCCTGTGTTGACGTGCACAGGGTTCATGGTGGACTCTTCCTGTGTTGACGTGCGCAGGGTTCATGGTGGACTCTTCCTGTGTTGACGTGCACAGGGTCCATGGTGGACTCTTCCTGTGTTGATGTGCACAGGGGGTTCATGGTGGACTCTTCCTGTGTTGACGTGCACAGGGGGTTCATGGTGGACTCTTCCTGTGTTGACGTGCGCAGGGTTCATGGTGGACTCTTCCTGTGTTGACGTGTACAGGGTCCATGGTGGACTCTTCCTGTGTTGATGTGCACAGGGTCCATGGTGGACTCTTCCTGTGTTGACGTGCACAGGGGGTTCATGGTGGACTCTTCCTGTGTTGATGTGCACAGGGTTCATGGTGGACTCTTCCTGTGTTGACGTGCACAGGGGGTTCATGGTGGACTCTTCCTGTGTTGACGTGCACAGGGTCCATGGTGGACTCTTCCTGTGTTGATGTGCACAGGGGGTTCATGGTGGACTCTTCCTGTGTTGACGTGCACAGGGGGTTCATGGTGGACTCTTCCTGTGTTGACGTGCACAGGGGGTTCATGGTGGACTCTTCCTGTGTTGACGTGCACAGGGTTCATGGTGGACTCTTCCTGTGTTGACGTGCACAGGGGGTTCATGGTGGACTCTTCCTGTGTTGACGTGCACAGGGTTCATGGTGGACTCTTCCTGTGTTGACGTGCACAGGGTTCATGGTGGACTCTTCCTGTGTTGACGTGCACAGGGGGTTCATGGTGGACTCTTCCTGTGTTGACGTGCACAGGGGGTTCATGGTGGACTCTTCCTGTGTTGACGTGCGCAGGGTTCATGGTGGACTCTTCCTGTGTTGACGTGCACAGGGGGTTCATGGTGGACTCTTCCTGTGTTGACGTGCACAGGGGGTTCATGGTGGACTCTTCCTGTGTTGACGTGTACAGGGGGTTCATGGTGGACTCTTCCTGTGTTGACGTGCACAGGGTTCATGGTGGACTCTTCCTGTGTTGACGTGCACAGGGGGTTCATGGTGGACTCTTCCTGTGTTGACGTGTACAGGGTTCATGGTGGACTCTTCCTGTGTTGACGTGCACAGGGGGTTCATGGTGGACTCTTCCTGTGTTGACGTGTGCAGGGTTCATGGTGGACCCTTCCTGTGTTGACGTGCACAGGGGGTTCATGGTGGACTCTTCCTGTGTTGACGTGCACAGGGGGTTCATGGTGGACTCTTCCTGTGTTGACGTGCACAGGGGGTTCATGGTGGACTCTTCCTGTGTTGACGTGCACAGGGTTCATGGTGGACTCTTCCTGTGTTGACGTGCACAGGGTTCATGGTGGACTCTTCCTGTGTTGACGTGCACAGGGGGTTCATGGTGGACTCTTCCTGTGTTGACGTGCACAGGGTTCATGGTGGACTCTTCCTGTGTTGACGTGCACAGGGGGTTCATGGTGGACTCTTCCTGTGTTGACGTGCACAGGGTTCATGGTGGACTCTTCCTGTGTTGACGTGCGCAGGGGGTTCATGGTGGACTCTTCCTGTGTTGACGTGCACAGGGTTCATGGTGGACTCTTCCTGTGTTGATGTGTACAGGGTTCATGGTGGACTCTTCCTGTGTTGACGTGCGCAGGGGGTTCATGGTGGACTCTTCCTGTGTTGACGTGCACAGGGGGTTCATGGTGGACTCTTCCTGTGTTGACGTGTGCAGGGTTCATGGTGGACTCTTCCTGTGTTGACGTGCGCAGGGTTCATGGTGGACTCTTCCTGTGTTGACGTGCACAGGGGGTTCATGGTGGACTCTTCCTGTGTTGACGTGCACAGGGGGTTCATGGTGGACTCTTCCTGTGTTGACGTGTACAGGGGGTTCATGGTGGACTCTTCCTGTGTTGACGTGCACAGGGTTCATGGTGGACTCTTCCTGTGTTGACGTGCACAGGGGGTTCATGGTGGACTCTTCCTGTGTTGACGTGTACAGGGTTCATGGTGGACTCTTCCTGTGTTGACGTGCACAGGGGGTTCATGGTGGACTCTTCCTGTGTTGACGTGTGCAGGGTTCATGGTGGACTCTTCCTGTGTTGACGTGCACAGGGGGTTCATGGTGGACTCTTCCTGTGTTGACGTGCACAGGGGGTTCATGGTGGACTCTTCCTGTGTTGACGTGCACAGGGGGTTCATGGTGGACTCTTCCTGTGTTGACGTGCACAGGGTTCATGGTGGACTCTTCCTGTGTTGACGTGCACAGGGTTCATGGTGGACTCTTCCTGTGTTGACGTGCACAGGGGGTTCATGGTGGACTCTTCCTGTGTTGACGTGCACAGGGTTCATGGTGGACTCTTCCTGTGTTGACGTGCACAGGGGGTTCATGGTGGACTCTTCCTGTGTTGACGTGCACAGGGTCCATGGTGGACTCTTCCTGTGTTGACGTGCGCAGGGGGTTCATGGTGGACTCTTCCTGTGTTGACGTGCACAGGGTTCATGGTGGACTCTTCCTGTGTTGATGTGTACAGGGTTCATGGTGGACTCTTCCTGTGTTGACGTGCGCAGGGGGTTCATGGTGGACTCTTCCTGTGTTGACGTGCACAGGGGGTTCATGGTGGACTCTTCCTGTGTTGACGTGTGCAGGGTTCATGGTGGACTCTTCCTGTGTTGACGTGCGCAGGGTTCATGGTGGACTCTTCCTGTGTTGACGTGCACAGGGTTCATGGTGGACTCTTCCTGTGTTGATGTGCACAGGGGGTTCATGGTGGACTCTTCCTGTGTTGATGTGCACAGGGGGTTCATGGTGGACTCTTCCTGTGTTGACGTGCACAGGGGGTTCATGGTGGACTCTTCCTGTGTTGATGTGCACAGGGGGTTCATGGTGGACTCTTCCTGTGTTGATGTGCACAGGGGGTTCATGGCGGACTCTTCCTGTGTTGACGTGCACAGGGGGTTCATGTTGGACTCTTCCTGTGTTGACGTGCACAGGGGGTTCATGGTGGACTCTTCCTGTGTTGATGTGCACAGGGGGTTCATGGTGGACTCTTCCTGTGTTGACGTGCACAGGGTTCATGGTGGACTCTTCCTGTGTTGACGTGCACAGGGGGTTCATGGTGGACTCTTCCTGTGTTGACGTGCACAGGGGGTTCATGGTGGACTCTTCCTGTGTTGACGTGCACAGGGGGTTCATGGTGGACTCTTCCTGTGTTGACGTGCACAGGGGGTTCATGGTGGACTCTTCCTGTGTTGACGTGCACAGGGGGTTCATGGTGGACTCTTCCTGTGTTGACGTGCACAGGGGGTTCATGGTGGACTCTTCCTGTGTTGACGTGCACAGGGGGTTCATGGTGGACTCTTCCTGTGTTGACGTGTACAGGGTTCATGGTGGACTCTTCCTGTGTTGACGTGTACAGGGTTCATGTTGGACTCTTCCTGTGTTGATGTGCACAGGGTTCATGGTGGACTCTTCCTGTGTTGACGTGCACAGGGGGTTCATGGTGGACTCTTCCTGTGTTGACGTGCACAGGGGGTTCATGGTGGACTCTTCCTGTGTTGACGTGCACAGGGGGTTCATGGTGGACTCTTCCTGTGTTGACGTGCACAGGGGGTTCATGGTGGACTCTTCCTGTGTTGACGTGCACAGGGGGTTCATGGTGGACTCTTCCTGTGTTGACGTGTACAGGGTTCATGGTGGACTCTTCCTGTGTTGACGTGTACAGGGTTCATGTTGGACTCTTCCTGTGTTGATGTGCACAGGGTTCATGGTGGACTCTTCCTGTGTTGACGTGCACAGGGTTCATGGTGGACTCTTCCTGTGTTGACGTGCACAGGGGGTTCATGGTGGACTCTTCCTGTGTTGACGTGCACAGGGGGTTCATGGTGGACTCTTCCTGTGTTGACGTGCACAGGGGGTTCATGGTGGACTCTTCCTGTGTTGACGTGCACAGGGGGTTCATGGTGGACTCTTCCTGTGTTGACGTGCACAGGGGGTTCATGGTGGACTCTTCCTGTGTTGACGTGCACAGGGGGTTCATGGTGGACTCTTCCTGTGTTGACGTGCACAGGGGGTTCATGGTGGACTCTTCCTGTGTTGACGTGCACAGGGGGTTCATGGTGGACTCTTCCTGTGTTGACGTGTACAGGGTTCATGGTGGACTCTTCCTGTGTTGACGTGTACAGGGTTCATGGTGGACTCTTCCTGTGTTGATGTGCACAGGGTTCATGGTGGACTCTTCCTGTGTTGACGTGCACAGGGGGTTCATGGTGGACTCTTCCTGTGTTGACGTGCACAGGGGGTTCATGGTGGACTCTTCCTGTGTTGACGTGCACAGGGGGTTCATGGTGGACTCTTCCTGTGTTGACGTGCACAGGGGGTTCATGGTGGACTCTTCCTGTGTTGACGTGCACAGGGGGTTCATGGTGGACTCTTCCTGTGTTGACGTGTACAGGGTTCATGGTGGACTCTTCCTGTGTTGACGTGTACAGGGTTCATGTTGGACTCTTCCTGTGTTGATGTGCACAGGGTTCATGGTGGACTCTTCCTGTGTTGACGTGCACAGGGGGTTCATGGTGGACTCTTCCTGTGTTGATGTGCACAGGGTTCATGGTGGACTCTTCCTGTGTTGACGTGCGCAGGGGGTTCATGTTGGACTCTTCCTGTGTTGACGTGCACAGGGTTCATGGTGGACTCTTCCTGTGTTGACGTGCGCAGGGGGTTCATGTTGGACTCTTCCTGTGTTGACGTGCACAGGGTTCATGGTGGACTCTTCCTGTGTTGACGTGCACAGGGTTCATGGTGGACTCTTCCTGTGTTGACGTGCACAGGGTTCATGGTGGACTCTTCCTGTGTTGACGTGCACAGGGGGTTCATGGTGGACTCTTCCTGTGTTGACGTGCACAGGGGGTTCATGGTGGACTCTTCCTGTGTTGACGTGCACAGGGGGTTCATGGTGGACTCTTCCTGTGTTGACGTGCACAGGGGGTTCATGGTGGACTCTTCCTGTGTTGACGTGCACAGGGGGTTCATGGTGGACTCTTCCTGTGTTGACGTGCTACAGGGGTTCATGGTGGACTCTTCCTGTGTTGACTGTGCACAGGGGGTTCATGGTGGACTCTTCCTGTGTTGACGTGCACAGGGGTTCATGGTGGACTCTTCCTGTGTTGACGTGCACAGGGGGTTCATGTTGGACTCTTCCTGTGTTGATGTGCACAGGGTTCATGGTGGACTCTTCCTGTGTTGACGTGCACAGGGGTTCATGGTGGACTCTTCCTGTGTTGACGTGCACAGGGGGTTCATGGTGGACTCTTCCTGTGTTGACGTGCACAGGGGTTCATGGTGGACTCTTCCTGTGTTGACGTGCACAGGGGTTCATGGTGGACTCTTCCTGTGTTGACGTGCACAGGGTTCATGGTGGACTCTTCTGTGTTGACGTGCAGCAGGGGTTCATGTTGGACTCTTCCTGTGTTGACGTGCACAGGGGGTTCATGGTGGACTCTCCTGTGTTGACGTGCACAGGGTCATGGTGGACTCTTCCTGTGTTGACGTGCACAGGGGTTCATGGTGGACTCTTCCTGTGTTGACGTGCGCAGGGGGTTCATGGTGGACTCTTCCTGTGTTGACTGTGCACAGGGGGTTCATGGTGGACTCTTCCTGTGTTGACGTGTACAGGGTTCATGGTGGAACTCTTCTGTGTTGACGTGCACAGGGGGTTCATGGTGGACTTCCTGTGTTGGAAGTGCACCGGGTGGGTTCATGGGGGACCTTCCTGTTGTTGGACGTGCACAGGGTCATTGGTGGGGACTTTCCTGTGTTGATGTGCACCAGGGTGCATGGTGGACTCTTCCTGTGTTGGACGTGCGGCAGGGCGGGGGGGGGGTCCACCCCTGCACCCCTCACCACCACCCCACCCCCGCCATCCACCACCCCCACACATCCATCTACCCCCACATCTCCCACACCCCCTCCCCACCCCACCCACCTACCACCCACCACCCACCCATCCTCCCCCACCCCCCATCCCACACAACCACACCACCGCCACCATCCTCCCCCCCACCACAATCCTCCCACACCCACCCCCACCCCCCATTTCCCCCACAACCCCACCACCGCCCTCACCCCCCCCCTCAACCCCGCCCCCACCCCCACACCCCACCACCACCCCTCCCCCCCACCACACAACCAAACCACCCAAACCCCCCTATTCCATCCAACCCCATGTTGCCCCACACCACCTCACACACATGTTCCCCCCCACCCCCACACACACTCCTCCAACTTCCACACTTCCCCACAATCACCCCACCTCCCATGTCCCCCCCCACCTTACATGTTGGGACTCTTCTGTGTGTGGACGTGCACAGGGTTCATGGTGGACTCTTCCTGTGTTGACGTTCGCGCAGTGGGTTCATGGTGGACTCTTCCTGTGTTGACGTGCACAGGGGTTCATGGTGGACTCTTCCTGTGGTTGACGTTGGCACAGGGTTCATGGTGGACTCTTCCTGTGTTGACGTGCACAGGGGGTTATGGTGGACTCTTCCTGTGTTGACGTGCACAGGGTTCATGGTGGACTCTTCCTGTGTTTTGACGTGCACAGGGGTTCATGGTGGACTCTTCCTGTGTTGACGTGCACAGGGTCATGGTGGGACTCTTTCCTGTGTTGATGTGCACAGGGGGTTCATGGTGGACTCTTCCTGTGTTGACGTGCACAGGGGGTTCATGGTGGACTCTTCCTGTGTTGACGTGCACAGGGGGTTCATGGTGGACTCTTCCTGTGTTGACGTGCACAGGGTTCATGGTGGACTCTTCCTGTGTTGACGTGCACAGGGGTCATGGTGGACTCTTCCTGTGTTGACGTGCACAGGGGGGTCCCTGGTGGACTCTTCCTGTGTTGACGTGCACAGGGGGTTCATGGTGGACTCTTCCTGTGTTGACTGTGCACAGGGGGTTCATGGGGACTCTTCCTGTGTTGACGTGCACAGGGGGTTCATGGTGGACTCTTCCTGTGTTGACGTGCACAGGGGGTCATGGTGGACTCTTCCTGTGTTGACGTGCACAGGGGGTTCATGGTGGACTCTTCCTGTGTTGATGTGACGGTTCATGTGGATTTCCTGTGTTGACGTGCACAGGGGTTCATGGTGGACTCTTCCTGTGTTGACGTACAGGGGTTCATGGTGGACTCTTCCTGTGTTGACGTGCACAGGGGTTTCATGGTGGACTCTTCCTGGTTGACGTGCACAGGGGGTTCATGGGGACTCTTCCTGTGTTGACGTGCACAGGGGGTTCATGGTGGACTCTTCCTGTGTTGACGTGCACAGGGGGTTCATGGTGGACTCTCCTGTGTTGAGTGCACAGGGGGTTCATGGTGGACTCTTCCTGTGTTGACGTGCACAGGGGGTTTCATGTGGACTCTTCCTGTGTTGACGTGCACCAGGGGGGTTTCATGGTGGACTCTTCCTGTTTGACGTGCACAGGGGTTCATGGTGGACTCTTCCTGTGTTGACGTGCGCAGGGTTCATGGTGTGGACTCTTCCTGTGTTGACGTGCACAGGTGGTGGCTTCAGTGGTGGGACTCTTCCTGTGTTGACGTGCACAGGGGTTCATGGTGGACTCTTCCTGTGTTGACGTGTGCAGGGTTCATGGTGGATCTCCTGGTGTGACGTGCACAGGGGGTTCATGGTGGACTCTTCCTGTGTTGAGTGCACAGGGGTTTCATGGTGGACTCTTCCTGTGTTGACGTGCACAGGGGGTTCATGGTGGACTCTTCCTGTGTTGACGTGCACAGGGGTTCATGGTGGACTCTTCCTGTGTTGACGTGACAGGGTTCATGGTGGACTCTTCCTGTGTTGACGTGCACAGGGGGTTCATGGTGGACTCTTCCTGTGTTGACGTGCACAGGGTTCATGGTGGGACTCTTCCTGTGTTGACGTGCATCAGGGGGTTCATGGTGGACTCTTCCTGTGTTGACGTGCACAGGGTTCATGGTGGACTCTTCCTGTGTTGACGTGCACAGGGGTTCATGGTGGACTCTTCCTGTGTTGACGTGCACAGGGGGTTCATGGTGGACTCTTCCTGTGTTGACGTGCACAGGGTTCATGGGACTCTCCTGTGTTGACGTGCACGGGGTTCATGGTGGACTCTTCCTGTGTTGACGTGCACAGGGTTCATGGTGGACTCTTCCTGTGTTGACGTGCACAGGGTTCATGGTGGACTCTTCCTGTGTTGACGTGCACAGGGTTCATGGTGGACTCTTCCTGTGTTGACGTGCACAGGGTTCATGGTGGACTCTTCCTGTGTTGACGTGCGCAGGGGGTTCATGGTGGACTCTTCCTGTGTTGACGTGCAAGGGTTCATGGTGGACTCTTCCTGTGTTGATGTACAGGGGGTTCATGGTGGACTCTTCCTGTGTTGACGTGCACAGGGTTCATGTGGACTCTTCCTGTGTTGATGTGTACAGGGGATCATGGTGGACTCTTCCTGTGTTGACGTGCACAGGGGGTTCATGTGGACTCTTCCTGTGTTGACGTGCACAGGGGTTCATGGTGGACTCTTCCTGTGTTGACGTGCACAGGGGGTTCATGGTGGACTCTTCCTGTGTTGACGTGCGCAGGGTTCATGGTGGACTCTTCCTGTGTTGACGTGCACAGGGGGTTCATGGTGGACTCTTCCTGTGTTGACGTGCAGGGGGTTCATGGTGGACTCTTCCTGTGTTGACGTGCACAGGGTTCATGGTGGACTCTTCCTGTGTTGACGTGCACAGGGGGTTCATGGTGGACTCTTCCGTGTGTGACGTGCACAGGGTTCATGGTGGACTCTTCCTGTGTTGACGTGACAGGGGTTCATGGTGGACTCTTCCTGTGTTGACGTGCACAGGGGGTTCATGGTGGACTCTTCCTGTGTTGACGTGCGACGGGGTTCATGGTGGACTCTTCCTGTGTTTGACGTGCACAGGGGGTTCATGGTGGACTCTTCCTGTGTTGACGTGCACAGGGTTCATGGTGGACTCTTCCTGTGTTGACGTGCACAGGGGGTTCATGGTGGACTCTTCCTGTGTTGACGTGCGCAGGGGTTCATGGTGGACTCTTCCTGTGTTGACGTGCACAGGGTTCATGGTGGACTCTTCCTGTGTTGACGTGCGCAGATTCATGGTGGACTCTTCTGTGTTGACGTGCACAGGGGTTCATGGTGGACTCTTCCTGTGTTGACGTGCTACAGGGTTCATGTGGACTCTTCCTGTGTTGACGTGCACAGGGGTTCATGGTGGACTCTTCCTGTGTTGACGTGGCACAGGGTTCATGGTGGACTCTTCCTGTGTTGATGTGACAGGGGGTTCATGGTGGACTCTTCCTGTGTTGTCGTGCACAGGGGGTTCATGGTGGACTCTTCCTGTGTTGACGTGCACAGGGGGGTTCATGGTGGACTCTTCCTGTGTTGACGTGCACAGGGTTCATGGTGGACTCTTCCTGTGTTGAGTGCACAGGGGTTCATGGTGGACTTTCCTGTGTTGACGTGCACGGGGTTCATGGTGGACTCTTCCTGTGTTGACGTGCACAGGGGGTTCATGGTGGACTCTTCCTGTGTTGACGTGCACAGGGGGTTCATGGTGGTGACTCTTCCTGTGTTGACGTGCACAGGGTTCATGGTGACTCTTCCTGTGTTGACGTGCACAGGGGTTCATGGTGGACTCTTCCTGTGTGACGTGACAGGGGTTCATGGGGACTCTTCCTGTGTTGACGTGTACAGGGGGTTTTCATGGTGGACTCTTCCTGTGTTGACGTGCACAGGGGGTTCATGGTGGACTCTTCCTGTGTTGACGTGCACAGGGTTCATGGTGGACTCTTCCTGTGTTGACGTGCACAGGGGTCCATGGTGGACTTTCCTGTGTTGACGTGCACAGGGGGTTCATGGTGGACTCTTCCTGTGTTGACGTGCACAGGGGTCATGGTGGGACCTTCCTGTGTTGACGTGCACAGGGGTTCATGTGGACTCTTCCTGTGTTGACGTGCACAGGGGGTTCATGGTGGACTCTTCCTGTGTTGACGTGCACATTGGGTTCATGGGGACTCTTCCTGTGTTGACGTGCACAGGGGTTCATGGTGGACTCTTCCTGTGTTGACGTGCACAGGGGTTCATGGTGGACTCTTCCTGTGTTGACGTGCACAGGGGGTTCATGGTGGACTCTTCCTGTGTTGACGTGCACAGGGGGTTCATGGTGGACTCTTCCTGTGTTGACGTGCAGCAGGGTTCATGGTGGACTCTTCCTGTGTTGACGTGCACAGGGGGTTCATGGTGGACTCTTCCTGTGTTGACGTGCACAGGGGGTTCATGGTGGACTCTTCCTGTGTTGATACAGGGGGTTCATGGTGGACTCTTCCTGTGTTGACGTGCACAGGGGTTCATGGGGACTCTTCCTGTGTTGACGTGCGCAGGGTTCATGGTGGACTCTTCCTGTGTGACGTGCACAGGGGGTTCATGGTGGACTCTTCCTGTGTTGACGTGCACAGGGGGTTCATGGTGGACTCTTCCTGGTTGAGTGACAGGGGGTTCATGGTGGACTCTTCCTGTGTTGAGTGCACAGGGGGTTCATGGTGGACTCTTCCTGTGTTGACGTGCACAGGGTTCATGGTGGACTCTTCCTGTGTTGACGTGCACAGGGGGTTCATGGTGGACTCTTCCTGTGTTGACGTGCACAGGGTTCATGGTGGACTCTTCCTGTGTTGACGTGCACAGGGGGTTCATGGTGGACTCTTCCTGTGTTGACGTGCACAGGGGGTTCATGGTGGGCTCTTCCTGTGTTGACGTGCACAGGGTTCATGGTGGACTCTTCCTGTGTTGACGTGCACAGGGGTTCATGGGTGGACTCTTCCTGTGTTGACGTGCACAGGGGTCATGGTGGACTCTTCCTGTGTTGAGTGACAGGGGGTTCATGGTGGACTCTTCCTGTGTTGACGTGCACAGGGGGTTCATGGTGGACTCTTCCTGTGTTGACGTGCCAGGGGGTTCATGTGTGGACTCTTCCTGTGTTGATGTGACAGGGGGTTCATGGTGGACTCTTCCTGTGTTGACGTGCGCAGGGGTTCATGTGGACTCTTCCTGTGTTGACGTGCGCAGGGGGTTCATGTTGGACTCTTCCTGTGTTGTCGGTCACAGGGTTCATGGTGGACTCTTCCTGTGTTGACGTGCACAGGGTTCATGGTGGACTCTTCCTGTGTTGACGTGCACAGGGGTCCATGTGTGGACTCTTCCTGTGTTGAGTGACAGGGGGTTCATGGTGGACTCTTCCTGTGTTGACGTGCACAGGGTTCATGGTGGACTCTTCCTGTGTTGACGTGCACAGGGGGTTCATGGTGGACTCTTCCTGTGTGACGTGCACAGGGGTTCATGGTGGACTCTTCCTGTGTTGACGTGCACAGGGGGTCCATGTGGACTCTTCCTGTGTTGACGTGCACAGGGGTTCATGGTGACTCTTCCTGTGTTGACGTGCACAGGGGGTTCATGGTGGACTCTTCCTGTGTTGACGTGCACAGGGGGTTCATGGTGGACTCTTCCTGTGTTGACGTGGAACAGGGTTCATGGTGGACTCTTCCTGTGTTGACGTGCACCAGGGTTCATGTGGACTCTTCCTGTGTTGACGTGCACAGGGTTCATGGTGACTCTGTGTTGACGTGCACAGGGGTTCATGGTGGGGACTCTTCCTGTGTTGAGTGCACAGGGTTCATGGTGGACTCTTCCTGTGTTGACGTGCACAGGGGTTCATGGTGGACTCTTCCTGTGTTGACGTGCACAGGGTTCATGGTGGACTCTTTCCTGTGTTGACGTGCACAGGGGGTTCATGGTGGACTCTTCCTGTGTTGACGTGCACAGGGGTTTCATGGTGGACTCTTCCTGTGTTGACGTGCACAGGGTTCATGGTGGACTCTTCCTGTGTTGACGTGCACAGGGGGTTCATGGTGCTACTCTTCCTGTGTTGACGTGTACAGGGGGTTCATGGTGGACTCTTCCTGTGTGTTTGCACAGGGGTTCATGGTGGACTCTGGGGTTCATGGTGGACTCCTTCCTGTGTTGACGTGCACAGGGGTTCATGGTGGACTCTTCCTGTGTTGACGTGCGAAGTGGTTCATAGGTGGACTCTTCCTGTGTTGACGTGCACAGGGGGTTCATGGTGGACTCTTCCTGTGTTGACGTGTACAGGGTTCATGGTGTACTCTTCCTGTGTTGACGTGCACAGGGGGTTCATGGTGGACCTCTTCCTGTGTTGACTGTGCACAGGGGGTTCATGGTGGACTCTTCCTGTGTTGACGTGCACAGGGGGTTCATGGTGGACTCTTCCTGTGTTGACGTGCACAGGGGGTTCATGGTGGACTCTTCCTGTGTTGACGTGCACAGGGTTCATGGTGGACTCTTCCTGTGTTGACGTGCACAGGGGGTTCATGGTGGACTCTTCCTGTGTTGACGTGCGCAGGGTTCATGGTGGACTCTTCCTGTGTTGACGTGCACAGGGGGTTCATGGTGGACTCTTCCTGTGTTGACGTGCACAGGGTTCATGGTGGACTCTTCCTGTGTTGACGTGCACAGGGGTCATGGTGGACTCTTCCTGTGTTGACGTGCACAGGGGGTTCATGGTGGACTCTTCCTGTGTTGACGTGCACAGGGGGTTCATGGTGGACTCTTCCTGTGTTGACGTGCACAGGGGTTCATGGTGGACTCTTCCTGTGTTGACGTGCACAGGGGTTTCATGGTGGACTCTTCCTGTGTTGACGTGCACAGGGGTTCATGGTGGACTCTTCCTGTGTTGACGTGCACAGGGGGTTCATGGTGGACTCTTCCTGTGTTGACGTGCACAGGGGGTTCATGGTGGACTCTTCCTGTGTTGACGTGCACAGGGGGTTCATGGTGGACTCTTCCTGTGTTGACGTGCACAGGGGGTTCATGGTGGACTCTTCCTGTGTTGACGTGCACAGGGGTTCATGGTGGACTCTTCCTGTGTTGACGTGCACAGGGGGTTCATGGTGGACTCTTCCTGTGTTGACGTGCACAGGGGTTCATGGTGGACTCTTCCTGTGTTGACGTGCACAGGGTTCATGGTGGACTCTTCCTGTGTTGACGTGCACAGGGGTTCATGGTGGACTCTTCCTGTGTTGACGTGCACAGGGGTTCATGGTGGACTCTTCCTGTGTTGACGTGCACAGGGGTTCATGGTGGACTCTTCCTGTGTTGACGTGCACAGGGGGTTCATGTGGACTCTTCCTGTGTTGACGTGCACAGGGGGTTCATGGTGGACTCTTCCTGTGTTGACGTGCACAGGGTTCATGGTGGACTCTTCCTGTGTGGTGGACTCTTCCTGTGTTGACGTGCACAGGGGGTTCATGGTGGACTCTTCCTGTGTTGACGTGCACAGGGGGTTCATGGTGGACTCTTCCTGTGTTGACGTGCACAGGGGTCATGGTGGACTCTTCCTGTGTTGACGTGCACAGGGGTTCATGGTGGACTCTTCCTGTGTTGACGTGCACAGGGGGTTCATGGTGGACTCTTCCTGTGTTGACGTGCACAGGGGGTTCATGGTGGACTCTTCCTGTGTTGACGTGCACAGGGTTCATGGTGGACTCTTCCTGTGTTGACGTGCACAGGGTTCATGGTGGACTCTTCCTGTGTTGATGTGCACAGGGTTCATGGTGGACTCTTCCTGTGTTGACGTGCACAGGGGTTCATGGTGGACTCTTCCTGTGTTGACGTGCACAGGGGTTCATGGTGGACTCTTCCTGTGTTGACGTGCACAGGGGGTTCATGGTGGACTCTTCCTGTGTTGACGTGCACAGGGGGTTCATGGTGGACTCTTCCTGTGTTGACGTGCACAGGGGGGTTCATGGTGGACTCTTCCTGTGTTGACGTGCACAGGGGGTTCATGGTGGACTCTTCCTGTGTTGACGTGCACAGGGGGTTCATGGTGGACTCTTCCTGTGTTGACGTGCACAGGGGTCATGGTGGACTCTTCCTGTGTTGACGTGCACAGGGGTTCATGGTGGACTCTTCCTGTGTTGACGTGCACAGGGGTTCATGGTGGACTCTTCCTGTGTTGACGTGCACAGGGGTTCATGGTGGACTCTTCCTGTGTTGACGTGCACAGGGTTCATGGTGGACTCTTCCTGTGTTGACGTGCACAGGGGTTCATGGTGGACTCTTCCTGTGTTGACGTGCACAGGGTTCATGGTGGACTCTTCCTGTGTTGACGTGCACAGGGGGTTCATGGTGGACTCTTCCTGTGTTGACGTGCACAGGGTTCATGGTGGACTCTTCCTGTGTTGACGTGCACAGGGGTTCATGGTGGACTCTTCCTGTGTTGACGTGCACAGGGGGTTCATGGTGGACTCTTCCTGTGTTGACGTGCACAGGGGGTTCATGGTGGACTCTTCCTGTGTTGACGTGCACAGGGGGTTCATGGTGGACTCTTCCTGTGTTGACGTGCAGAGGGTTCATGGTGGACTCTTCCTGTGTTGACGTGCACAGGGGGTTCATGGTGGACTCTTCCTGTGTTGACGTGTGCAGGGTTCATGGTGGACTCTTCCTGTGTTGACGTGTAAAGGGGGTTCATGGTGGACTCTTCCTGTGTTGATGTGCACAGGGGGTTCATGGTGGACTCTTCCTGTGTTGACGTGCACAGGGTCCATGGTGGACTCTTCCTGTGTTGACGTGCACAGGGTTCATGGTGGACTCTTCCTGTGTTGACGTGCACAGGGTTCATGGTGGACTCTTCCTGTGTTGACGTGCACAGGGGGTTCATGGTGGACTCTTCCTGTGTTGACGTGCACAGGGTTCATGGTGGACTCTTCCTGTGTTGACGTGCACAGGGTTCATGGTGGACTCTTCCTGTGTTGACGTGCACAGGGGGTTCATGGTGGACTCTTCCTGTGTTGACGTGCACAGGGTTCATGGTGGACTCTTCCTGTGTTGACGTGCACAGGGGTTCATGGTGGACTCTTCCTGTGTTGACGTGCACAGGGGGTTCATGGTGGACTCTTCCTGTGTTGACGTGCACAGGGGGTTCATGGTGGACTCTTCCTGTGTTGACGTGCACAGGGGTTCATGGTGGACTCTTCCTGTGTTGACGTGCACAGGGTTCATGGTGGACTCTTCCTGTGTTGATGTGCACAGGGGTTCATGGTGGACTCTTCCTGTGTTGACGTGCGCAGGGGGTTCATGTTGGACTCTTCCTGTGTTGACGTGCACAGGGTTCATGGTGGACTCTTCCTGTGTTGACGTGCGCAGGGGGTTCATGTTGGACTCTTCCTGTGTTGACGTGCACAGGGTTCATGGTGGACTCTTCCTGTGTTGACGTGCACAGGGTTCATGGTGGACTCTTCCTGTGTTGACGTGCACAGGGGGTTCATGGTGGACTCTTCCTGTGTTGACGTGCACAGGGTTCATGGTGGACTCTTCCTGTGTTGACGTGCACAGGGGGTTCATGGTGGACTCTTCCTGTGTTGACGTGCACAGGGTTCATGGTGGACTCTTCCTGTGTTGATGTGCACAGGGGGTTCATGGTGGACTCTTCCTGTGTTGACGTGCACAGGGGGTTCATGGTGGACTCTTCCTGTGTTGACGTGCACAGGGGGTTCATGGTGGACTCTTCCTGTGTTGACGTGCACAGGGGTTCATGGTGGACTCTTCCTGTGTTGACGTGCACAGGGGGTTCATGGTGGACTCTTCCTGTGTTGACGTGCACAGGGGGTTCATGGTGGACTCTTCCTGTGTTGACGTGCACAGGGGGTTCATGGTGGACTCTTCCTGTGTTGACGTGCACAGGGGGTTCATGGTGGACTCTTCCTGTGTTGACGTGCGCAGGGGGTTCATGGTGGACTCTTCCTGTGTTGATGTGCGCAGGAGGTTCATGGTGGACTCTTCCTGTGTTGACGTGCACAGGGGGTTCATGGTGGACTCTTCCTGTGTTGACGTGCACAGGGGGTTCATGGTGGACTCTTCCTGTGTTGATGTGTACAGGGTTCATGGTGGACTCTTCCTGTGTTGACGTGCACAGGGTTCATGGTGGACTCTTCCTGTGTTGACGTGTACAGGGGGTTCATGGTGGACTCTTCCTGTGTTGACGTGCACAGGAGGTTCATGGTGGACTCTTCCTGTGTTGACGTGCACAGGGGGTTCATGGTGGACTCTTCCTGTGTTGACGTGCACAGGGGGTTCATGGTGGACTCTTCCTGTGTTGACGTGCACAGGGGGTTCATGGTGGACTCATCCTGTGTTGATGTGCACAGGGGGTTCATGGTGGACTCTTCCTGTGTTGACGTGCACAGGGGGTTCATGGTGGACTCTTCCTGTGTTGACGTGCACAGGGGGTTCATGGTGGACTCTTCCTGTGTTGACGTGCACAGGGGGTTCATGGTGGACTCTTCCTGTGTTGACGTGCGCAGAGTTCATGGTGGAGTCTTCCTGTGTTGACGTGCACAGGGGGTTCATGGTGGACTCTTCCTGTGTTGACGTGCACAGGGGGTTCATGGTGGACTCTTCCTGTGTTGACGTGTGCAGGGTTCATGGTGGACTCTTCCTGTGTTGACGTGCACAGGGGGTTCATGGTGGACTCTTCCTGTGTTGATGTGCACAGGGGGTTCATGGTGGACTCTTCCTGTGTTGACATGCACAGGGGGTTCATGGTGGACTCTTCCTGTGTTGACGTGCACAGGGGGTTCATGGTGGACTCTTCCTGTGTTGATGTGTACAGGGTTCATGGTGGACTCTTCCTGTGTTGACGTGCACAGGGGGTTCATGGTGGACTCTTCCTGTGTTGACGTGCACAGGGTTCATGGTGGACTCTTCCTGTGTTGACGTGCACAGGGGGTTCATGGTGGACTCTTCCTGTGTTGACGTGCACAGGGGGTTCATGGTGGACTCTTCCTGTGTTGACGTGCACAGGGTTCATGGTGGACTCTTCCTGTGTTGACGTGCACAGGGGGTTCATGGTGGACTCTTCCTGTGTTGACGTGCACAGGGTTCATGGTGGACTCTTCCTGTGTTGACGTGCACAGGGGGTTCATGGTGGACTCTTCCTGTGTTGACGTGCACAGGGGGTTCATGGTGGACTCTTCCTGTGTTGACGTGCACAGGGTTCATGGTGGACTCTTCCTGTGTTGACGTGCACAGGGTTCATGGTGGACTCTTCCTGTGTTGACGTGCACAGGGTTCATGGTGGACTCTTCCTGTGTTGACGTGCGCAGGGGGTTCATGGTGGACTCTTCCTGTGTTGACGTGCACAGGGTTCATGGTGGACTCTTCCTGTGTTGATGTGTACAGGGGGTTCATGGTGGACTCTTCCTGTGTTGACGTGCACAGGGTTCATGGTGGACTCTTCCTGTGTTGATGTGTACAGGGGGTTCATGGTGGACTCTTCCTGTGTTGACGTGCACAGGGGGTTCATGCTGGACTCTTCCTGTATTGACGTGCACAGGGTTCATGGTGGACTCTTCCTGTGTTGACGTGCACAGGGGGTTCATGGTGGACTCTTCCTGTGTTGACGTGCGCAGGGTTCATGGTGGACTCTTCCTGTGTTGACGTGCACAGGGGGTTCATGGTGGACTCTTCCTGTGTTGACGTGCGCAGGGGGTTCATGGTGGACTCTTCCTGTGTTGACGTGCACAGGGTTCATGGTGGACTCTTCCTGTGTTGACGTGCACAGGGGTTCATGGTGGACTCTTCCTGTGTTGACGTGCACAGGGGTTCATGGTGGACTCTTCCTGTGTTGACGTGCACAGGGGGTTCATGGTGGACTCTTCCTGTGTTGACGTGCACAGGGGGTTCATGGTGGACTCTTCCTGTGTTGACGTGCGCAGGGTTCATGGTGGACTCTTCCTGTGTTGACGTGCACAGGGGGTTCATGGTGGACTCTTCCTGTGTTGACGTGCGCAGGGTTCATGGTGGACTCTTCCTGTGTTGACGTGCACAGGGGGTTCATGGTGGACTCTTCCTGTGTTGACGTGCGCAGAGTTCATGGTGGACTCTTCCTGTGTTGACGTGCACAGAGTTCATGGTGGACTCTTCCTGTGTTGACGTGCGCAGAGTTCATGGTGGACTCTTCCTGTGTTGACGTGCACAGAGTTCATGGTGGACTCTTCCTGTGTTGACGTGCGTAGAGTTCATGGTGGACTCTTCCTGTGTTGACGTGCACAGGGGGTTCATGGTGGACTCTTCCTGTGTTGACGTGCACAGGGTTCATGGTGGACTCTTCCTGTGTTGATGTGAACAGGGGGTTCATGGTGGACTCTTCCTGTGTTGTCGTGCACAGGGGGTTCATGGTGGACTCTTCCTGTGTTGACGTGCACAGGGGGTTCATGGTGGACTCTTCCTGTGTTGACGTGCACAGGGTTCATGGTGGACTCTTCCTGTGTTGACGTGCACAGGGGGTTCATGGTGGACTCTTCCTGTGTTGACGTGCACAGGGTTCATGGTGGACTCTTCCTGTGTTGACGTGCACAGGGGGTTCATGGTGGACTCTTCCTGTGTTGATGTGCACAGGGGGTTCATGGTGTACTCTTCCTGTGTTGACGTGCACAGGGTTCATGGTGGACTCTTCCTGTGTTGACGTGCACAGGGGGTTCATGGTGGACTCTTCCTGTGTTGACGTGTACAGGGTTCATGGTGGACTCTTCCTGTGTTGACGTGTACAGGGGGTTCATGGTGGACTCTTCCTGTGTTGACGTGCACAGGGGGTTCATGGTGGACTCTTCCTGTGTTGACGTGCACAGGGTTCATGGTGGACTCTTCCTGTGTTGACGTGCACAGGGGGTTCATGGTGGACTCTTCCTGTGTTGACGTGCACAGGGGGTTCATGGTGGACTCTTCCTGTGTTGACGTGCACAGGGTTCATGGTGGACTCTTCCTGTGTTGACGTGCACAGGGGGTTCATGGTGGACTCTTCCTGTGTTGACGTGCACAGGGGGTTCATGGTGGACTCTTCCTGTGTTGACGTGCACAGGGTTCATGGTGGACTCTTCCTGTGTTGACGTGCACAGGGGGTTCATGGTGGACTCTTCCTGTGTTGACGTGCACAGGGGGTTCATGGTGGACTCTTCCTGTGTTGACGTGCACAGGGGGTTCATGGTGGACTCTTCCTGTGTTGACGTGCACAGGGGGTTCATGGTGGACTCTTCCTGTGTTGACGTGCGCAGGGTTCATGGTGGACTCTTCCTGTGTTGACGTGCACAGGGGGTTCATGGTGGACTCTTCCTGTGTTGACGTGCACAGGGGGTTCATGGTGGACTCTTCCTGTGTTGATGTGTACAGGGGGTTCATGGTGGACTCTTCCTGTGTTGACGTGCACAGGGGGTTCATGGTGGACTCTTCCTGTGTTGACGTGCGCAGGGTTCATGGTGGACTCTTCCTGTGTTGACGTGCACAGGGGGTTCATGGTGGACTCTTCCTGTGTTGACGTGCACAGGGGGTTCATGGTGGACTCTTCCTGTGTTGATGTGTACAGGGGGTTCATGGTGGACTCTTCCTGTGTTGACGTGCACAGGGGGTTCATGGTGGACTCTTCCTGTGTTGACGTGCACAGGGTTCATGGTGGACTCTTCCTGTGTTGACGTGCACAGGGGGTTCATGGTGGACTCTTCCTGTGTTGACGTGCACAGGGGGTTCATGGTGGACTCTTCCTGTGTTGACGTGCACAGGGGGTTCATGGTGGACTCTTCCTGTGTTGACGTGCACAGGGGGTTCATGGTGGACTCTTCCTGTGTTGACGTGCGCAGGGTTCATGGTGGACTCTTCCTGTGTTGACGTGCACAGGGGGTTCATGGTGGACTCTTCCTGTGTTGACGTGCACAGGGGGTTCATGGTGGACTCTTCCTGTGTTGATGTGTACAGGGGGTTCATGGTGGACTCTTCCTGTGTTGACGTGCACAGGGGGTTCATGGTGGACTCTTCCTGTGTTGACGTGCGCAGGGGGTTCATGTTGGACTCTTCCTGTGTTGATGTGTACAGGGGGTTCATGGTGGACTCTTCCTGTGTTGACGTGCGCAGGGGGTTCATGGTGGACTCTTCCTGTGTTGACGTGCGCAGGGGGTTCATGGTGGACTCTTCCTGTGTTGATGTGTACAGGGGGTTCATGGTGGACTCTTCCTGTGTTGACGTGCACAGGGTTCATGGTGGACTCTTCCTGTGTTGATGTGCACAGGGGGTTCATGTTGGACTCTTCCTGTGTTGATGTGTACAGGGGGTTCATGGTGGACTCTTCCTGTGTTGACGTGCACAGGGGGTTCATGGTGGACTCTTCCTGTGTTGACGTGCACAGGGGGTTCATGGTGGACTCTTCCTGTGTTGACGTGCACAGGGTTCATGGTGGACTCTTCCTGTGTTGACGTGCACAGGGGGTCCATGGTGGACTCTTCCTGTGTTGACGTGCACAGGAGGTTCATGGTGGACTCTTCCTGTGTTGATGTGCACAGGGGGTTCATGGTGGACTCTTCCTGTGTTGACGTGCACAGGGGGTTCATGGTGGACTCTTCCTGTGTTGACGTGCACAGGGGGTTCATGGTGGACTCTTCCTGTGTTGACGTGCACAGGGTTCATGGTGGACTCTTCCTGTGTTGACGTGCACAGGGGGTTCATGGTGGACTCTTCCTGTGTTGACGTGCACAGGAGGTTCATGGTGGACTCTTCCTGTGTTGATGTGCACAGGGTTCATGGTGGACTCTTCCTGTGTTGACGTGCACAGGGGGTTCATGGTGGACTCTTCCTGTGTTGACGTGCACAGGGTTCATGGTGGACTCTTCCTGTGTTGACGTGCACAGGGGGTTCATGGTGGACTCTTCCTGTGTTGACGTGCACAGGGGGTTCATGGTGGACTCTTCCTGTGTTGACGTGCACAGGGTTCATGGTGGACTCTTCCTGTGTTGACGTGCACAGGGGGTTCATGGTGTACTCTTCCTGTGTTGACGTGTACAGGGGGTTCATGGTGGACTCTTCCTGTGTTGATGTGCACAGGGGGTTCATGGTGGACTCTTCCTGTGTTGACGTGCACAGGGGGTTCATGGTGGACTCTTCCTGTGTTGACGTGCACAGGGGGTTCATGGTGGACTCTTCCTGTGTTGACGCGCACAGGGGGTTCATGGTGGACTCTTCCTGTGTTGATGTGCACAGGGGGTTCATGGTGGACTCTTCCTGTGTTGACGTGCACAGGGGGTTCATGGTGGACTCTTCCTGTGTTGACGTGCACAGGGTTCATGGTGGACTCTTCCTGTGTTGACGTGCACAGGGTTCATGGTGGACTCTTCCTGTGTTGACGTGCACAGGGGGTTCATGGTGGACTCTTCCTGTGTTGACGTGCACAGGGGGTTCATGGTGGACTCTTCCTGTGTTGACGTGCACAGGGTTCATGGTGGACTCTTCCTGTGTTGATGTGCACAGGGGGTTCATGGTGGACTCTTCCTGTGTTGACGTGCACAGGGGGTTCATGGTGGACTCTTCCTGTGTTGACGTGCGCAGGGGGTTCATGGTGGACTCTTCCTGTGTTGACGTGCACAGGGTTCATGGTGGACTCTTCCTGTGTTGACGTGCACAGGGCGTTCATGGTGGACTCTTCCTGTGTTGACGTGCACAGGGTTCATGGTGGACTCTTCCTGTGTTGACGTGCACAGGGGGTTCATGGTGGACTCTTCCTGTGTTGACGTGCACAGGAGGTTCATGGTGGACTCTTCCTGTGTTAATGTGCACAGGGTTCATGGTGGACTCTTCCTGTGTTGACGTGCACAGGGGGTTCATGGTGGACTCTTCCTGTGTTGACGTGCACAGGGTTCATGGTGGACTCTTCCTGTGTTGACGTGCACAGGGGGTTCATGGTGGACTCTTCCTGTGTTGACGTGCACAGGGGGTTCATGGTGGACTCTTCCTGTGTTGACGTGCACAGGGTTCATGGTGGACTCTTCCTGTGTTGACGTGCACAGGGGGTTCATGGTGTACTCTTCCTGTGTTGACGTGTACAGGGGGTTCATGGTGGACTCTTCCTGTGTTGATGTGCACAGGGGGTTCATGGTGGACTCTTCCTGTGTTGACGTGCACAGGGGGTTCATGGTGGACTCTTCCTGTGTTGACGTGCACAGGGGGTTCATGGTGGACTCTTCCTGTGTTGACGCGCACAGGGGGTTCATGGTGGACTCTTCCTGTGTTGATGTGCACAGGGGGTTCATGGTGGACTCTTCCTGTGTTGACGTGCACAGGGGGTTCATGGTGGACTCTTCCTGTGTTGACGTGCACAGGGTTCATGGTGGACTCTTCCTGTGTTGACGTGCACAGGGTTCATGGTGGACTCTTCCTGTGTTGACGTGCACAGGGGGTTCATGGTGGACTCTTCCTGTGTTGACGTGCACAGGGGGTTCATGGTGGACTCTTCCTGTGTTGACGTGCACAGGGTTCATGGTGGACTCTTCCTGTGTTGATGTGCACAGGGGGTTCATGGTGGACTCTTCCTGTGTTGACGTGCACAGGGGGTTCATGGTGGACTCTTCCTGTGTTGACGTGCGCAGGGGGTTCATGGTGGACTCTTCCTGTGTTGACGTGCACAGGGTTCATGGTGGACTCTTCCTGTGTTGACGTGCACAGGGGGTTCATGGTGGACTCTTCCTGTGTTGACGTGCACAGGGTTCATGGTGGACTCTTCCTGTGTTGACGTGCACAGGGGGTTCATGGTGGACTCTTCCTTTGTTGACGTGCACAGGGTTCATGGTGGACTCTTCCTGTGTTGACGTGCACAGGGTTCATTGTGGACTCTTCCTGTGTTGACGTGCGCAGGGGGTTCATGGTGGACTCTTCCTGTGTTGACGTGCACAGGGTTCATGGTGGACTCTTCCTGTGTTGACGTGCACAGGGGGTTCATGGTGGACTCTTCCTGTGTTGACGTGCACAGGGTTCATGGTGGACTCTTCCTGTGTTGACGTGCACAGGGGGGTTCATGGTGGACTCTTCCTGTGTTGACGTGCACAGGGTTCATGGTGGACTCTTCCTGTGTTGACGTGTACAGGGGGTTCATGGTGGACTCTTCCTGTGTTGACGTGTACAGGGGGTTCATGGTGGACTCTTCCTGTGTTGATGTGTACAGGGTTCATGGTGGACTCTTCCTGTGTTGACGTGTACAGGGTTCATGGTGGACTCTTCCTGTGTTGACGTGTACAGGGGGTTCATGGTGGACTCTTCCTGTGTTGACGTGTACAGGGGGTTCATGGTGGACTCTTCCTGTGTTGATGTGTACAGGGTTCATGGTGGACTCTTCCTGTGTTGACGTGTACAGGGTTCATGATGGACTCTTCCTGTGTTGACGTGTACAGGGTTCATGGTGGACTCTTCCTGTGTTGACGTGTACAGGGTTCATGGTGGACTCTTCCTGTGTTGACGTGTACAGGGTTCATGGTGGACTCTTCCTGTGTTGACGTGTACAGGGGGTTCATGGTGGACTCTTCCTGTGTTGATGTGTACAGGGTTCATGGTGGACTCTTCCTGTGTTGACGTGTACAGGGTTCATGGTGGACTCTTCCTGTGTTGACGTGTACAGGGTTCATGGTGGACTCTTCCTGTGTTGACGTGTACAGGGGGTTCATGGTGGACTCTTCCTGTGTTGATGTGTACAGGGTTCATGGTGGACTCTTCCTGTGTTGACGTGTACAGGGGGTTCATGGTGGACTTTTCCTGTGTTGACGTGTACAGGGTTCATGGTGGACTCTTCCTGTGTTGACGTGTACAGGGGGTTCATGGTGGACTCTTCCTGTGTTGACGTGTAGTGAGATACTGGCTCCCTTAGCGGCTGCATTGGCTTCACTCAAGTCATGCAGGAAGGAAGGAAGGAAGGAGGACACAGGAAGGAATTACGATACAGGAAGGAGGACACAGGAAGGAAGGACGATACAGGGAGGAAGGACGATACACACGTACAGGGAGGAAGGACGATACACACGCACCGGAAGGAAGGACGCTCACATGGAGGAAGGTGGAAGAGTGCAGGGAGGAAGGACGTGTGCAGGGATCAATTTGGACGTGCGCAGGGAGGAAGGAGGACACGCCTGCCTCCAGGCTGGATCATCCATTGACCCTGGCCGGCTTGAGGATCTCTCCTGCCATGGTCCTGATGGCCCCGGTCCAGTTTCCAAGACATTTACCATGTAAGAACATAAATGAAATGTTAAGTGTTGATAGTTGTTGCTTGTGGATTCCCATCATCTAATGACTGTGGAAAGGGATCATCATGTGACTGCCATGGAGAGCTCAGTAAAGCAGCCCTGGATATAGTATCACCTGGGACCCCAGAGAGACTCGGGACACTGAAAATCTATTTCAGTCTATCATACATTTTATGCAATTTTAATATAGTTGGATAAATCCAAACCAGTTTGTTGGACATGTGCAGCATAGATCTCTGGATGTTTTAGAAAAACATCCCTGTTATGAGATTATTTGACCTCATAATGGAAATGTCATATTCTTGATGCAAATAATGAGTAATCAAACATTTAAAAAAAAATGAATGGTATTTTGTTGAATTCCAGACAGACTTTCAGGAGAGTTCAATCCTCTTCCCTGCTACTGTACATGTGACAGGTGAATAAAACACGAGCTCACTGCCACGTCTGCAATATCACACTTTACCACAAGATGTCAGGCCTTTCATTTGGAAACATTACAGGGTAGATTTCAGAAAAGTCCTCAAGGTGAACAGCTCAGAGGCCTACCTTACCACACAGGTTGGGGGATCCTAATGCCTGGTATGGGTATTAGCAGCATGGTTTTGAGTATGTCTGGATTGTTTTGGTCAAATGTGTTCATTCCACTACAGTGACGGCTTATAAATGGCCAATAAAAAACATCAACGTTGTTTATCACCTGAACACCTCCAGAAGCCATAGAAATAAATATCGCTGTTGTAACAGCATTAGTAGCCTGGCTATGAACATAGGTTGAAAGATACTAATTAAATCAGTTGCTACTAGCTTCTTTAACTTGCACCATGATCCAGTCTTTCTTGAGTTCATTGTGTTCTCTGACAAGCAGTAACCTTTCTCCATATCCTCTGTAAGAACAATGCATAGCCACAGCAGCTCCGCTGTAGACAGGGAATCCTCAGTGATTGACAACATTTCCTACGGTTTCTGATACGACTTCTAATAGCAACAGATGGGACCTAATAGACCAAATCTACCAGAGACCCACCTATAGTTCTACAACGAAGAATTCCCCTGTGACAAACCCAAACAAACACCAATGGTTCTGGCCACAACCTGAACATGCTGTGGACAGAAGCCCTTGGTGCGTAACCACCGCTATTGACTGTTGAGAGAAATCCGCTTGAGGCTAAACACCCTCCTCTTCTGCAGGCAAAACAGAGCCCCCAGTAATGGCCTAATTTGGCCCTAATTTCAAAGTGCCAATGGAAACAGGGCTTTAGTGTAACATCAGCATAAACCAGGTGGCATCTTGCAGCACATTCATTAGAATACAGTACGTCCTAGTGTGTGTGCTGCCAGTGTGACTGGAGGTCGGTAGCATGTAGGTAGGTTGGAGTGGATTAGGTCGTCTGCTTGGTTGTGGTGTTCTGGAGTCTGTTGGCGAGGTCGGGTCTCTGGCAGACAGACACTCCCTGGCCCAGTCTGCCCGCCCGGATTCATAATTAATGGTGGGTAAGCAGCTCAGGTCGCTCTCCCTCTCTGGTTGGGGCACGGTTATGCCAGCCTCGCCACCGAGGTCACCTCTGGCTCTAACACAACTGCCAGTTAGTGGCATAATGCACTATATTATTCAGTACAATGCCTATAAGAGGAGACGCGAGACAAAGCGCCAAGAAAAACACTAATTAGCTGGTTTGGTAAATCAATGGCAGCAATCAGGGAATGATCACATGGTCCTTTGGTTAATGATTATCTCTGCTGTTCCTGCATCTGAAATAGATATTGGTGAAACTATCGCGATTCTATAACAATGTTTATTCTGCTTCTGAATTAGATAAGCATCGGTGTTCAAAGTAGGTCAGAGAGGGATCATAAACCAAGCCAAGATTAGAAAACGCAAATCAAACGTAATGAGAACGTTCCAGCTACCTCTAAGACTTGCAACTTCATCAGCTCCGTCTTACACAACGAAGTGATGCATCGAGGCTTCCTCTATCTTCCTTTCTCCCCCCCTCCCCTCCCTCTTTCACTCACTCACCTCTCCCCTCCCTCTTTCACTCACTCACTCCCCTCCCTCTTTCACTCACTCCCCTCCCTCTTTCACTCACTCACCTCCCTCTTTCACTCACTCACCTCCCTCTTTCACTCACTCACCTCCCTCTTTCACTCACTCACCTCTCCCCTCCCTCTTTCACTCACTCACCTCTCCCCTCCCTCTTTCACTCACTCACCTCTCCCCTCCCTCTTTCACTCACTCACCTCTCCCCTCCCTCTTTCACTCACTCACCTCTCCCCTCCCTCTTTCACTCACTCACCTCTCCCCTCCCTCTTTCACTCACTCACCTCTCCCCTCCCTCTTTCACACTCACCTCTCCCCTCCCTCTTTCACTCACTCACCTCTCCCCTCCCTCTTTCACTCACTCCCCTCCCTCTTTCACTCACTCACCTCCCTCTTTCACTCACTCCCCTCCCTCTTTCACTCACTCACCTCTCCCCTCCCTCTTTCACTCACTCACCTCTCCCCTCCCTCTTTCACTCACTCACCTCTCCCCTCCCTCTTTCACTCACTCACCTCTCCCCTCCCTCTTTCACTCACTCACCTCTCCCCTCCCTCTTTCACTCACTCACCTCTCCCCTCCCTCTTTCACTCACTCACCTCTCCCCTCCCTCTTTCACTCACTCACCTCTCCCCTCCCTCTTTCACTCACTCACCTCTCCCCTCCCTCTTTCACTCACTCCCCTCTCCCCTCCCTCTTTCACTCACTCACCTCTCCCCTCCCTCTTTCACACTCACCTCTCCTCTCCCTCTTTCACTCACTCACCTCCCCTCCCTCTTTCACTCACTCCCCTCCCTCTTTCACTCACTCACCTCTCCCCTCCCTCTTTCACTCACTCACCTCTCACCTCCCTCTTTCACTCACTCCTCTCACCTCTCTCTTTCACTCACCTCTCTTTCACTCACTCACCTCTCCCCTCCCTCTTTCACTCACTCACCTCTCCCCTCCCTCTTTCACTCACTCACCTCTCCCCTCCCTCTTTCACTCACTCACCTCCCTCTTTCACTCACTCCCCTCCCTCTTTCACTCACTCACCTCTCCCCTCCCTCTTTCACTCACTCACCTCTCCCCTCCCTCTTTCACTCACTCACCTCTCCCCTCCCTCTTTCACTCACTCACCTCTCCCCTCCCTCTTTCACTCACTCACCTCTCCCCTCCCTCTTTCACTCACTCACCTCTCCCCTCCCTCTTTCACTCACTCACCTCTCCCCTCCCTCTTTCACTCACTCACCTCTCCCCTCCCTCTTTCACTCACTCACCTCCCTCTTTCACTCACTCACCTCTCCCCTCCCTCTTTCACTCACTCACCTCTCCCCTCCCTCTTTCACTCACTCACCTCTCCCCTCCCTCTTTCACTCACTCACCTCTCCCCTCCCTCTTTCACTCACTCACCTCTCCCCTCCCTCTTTCACTCACTCACCTCTCACCTCCCTCTTTCACTCACCTCTCTCTTTCACTCACCTCCCTCTTTCACTCACTCACCTCTCCCCTCCCTCTTTCACTCTCACCTCTCCCCTCCCTCTTTCACTCACTCACCTCTCCCCTCCCTCTCACTCACTCACCTCTCCCCTCCCTCTTTCCCTCACTCACCTCTCCCCTCCCTCTTTCACTCACTCACCTCCCTCTTTCACTCACTCACCTCTCCCCTCCCTCTTTCACTCACTCACCTCTCCCCTCCCTCTTTCACTCACTCACCTCTCCCCTCCCTCTTTCACCTCTCACCTCCCTCTTTCACTCACCTCTCTCTTTCACTCACCTCCCTCTTTCACTCACCTCTCTCTTTCACTCACCTCTCTCTTTCACTCACCTCTCTCTTTCACTCACCTCTCTCTTTCACTCACCTCTCTCTTTCACTCACTCACCTCTCCCCTCCCTCTTTCACTCACTCACCTCTCCCCTCCCTCTCACTCACTCACTCACTCACCTCCCTCTTTCACTCACTCACCTCTCCCCTCCCTCTTTCACTCACTCACCTCTCTCCTCCCTCTTTCACTCACTCACCTCTCTCCTCCCTCTTTCACTCACCTCTCCCCTCCCTCTTTCACTCACTCAACTCCCCTGCTTTAATCTGCTCTACTGAAACCCTTCTCCCCCCTCTCTCTCCCATCTACAAACAGCCTCACACGGACCCAAACCCAATGAGCGTAGGGTCACCCTGGAGCTAATCTGATCAGACAGTGAAATGAAGCCAGCCGCAGTGCTCCTCTCCTGGGTCTCCGGACTCTCAAAGCACCATGAATTCCTCTAATGCTATCAGAGCCATCTGAATGGCACTAGAGTAGGTGAAGGATGTGGATGGTCCTGTGGAGGGAGGGCCAATGGGGCCAATAAAGAGACCAAGCCTGGAGTCTGGGAAAGGCCTAATTAAAGGGCTGGGAGACAAACTGGCTGTCAGGAGGAAAGGTAATATCATTAGGGTCTGTGGAGAGAGAGAGAAGGGCTGAAGTCTATAAATGTCAGGAGAGGGGAGCTCTGCTGAGCTCAGGTCGAGCGTCCTCAATGAGTTTCCAATTCAATGTGCTTAAACTCACCCGGGCTCCATCCATTAGGTCTTTGCTCAGGTTTGTGTTTTGTGGGTGTAGAGGACTGATCAGTTAATGGAAGTAGACTATCGGATTGCAACTCATTCGTCTCGTCCGAAACAAGTTGTGCATTTTGATACACCTTGATTGATTAATCTTCTAAGCAATTAAACAGAGTATTAAACAGGAACATGGTTGCATATTTGAAGAAAGATCATTGGACGTCAACATTAAGAAAAATGTATTTATTTTACAACTTTAAAAAGCGACTTTTAAGCACAAAGATTCACTCTTATATATAAACACTTTTTCTCTGCATAAAAAAATGGTAGCATGTGCACATTGTGCTTGTCTGTACAACCGCTCTCTGGGCGCCCCTCGGCAGCTGGGATCCAGTCTACATTTTATTGCATAAGTCACATGTGATCCGCACATGTCAATTTACAGGATAGTGGAAAGAATCAAGTTGAAAAGGAGAGAAAATAAAGACTAGAAAGATTCCATTACACAGTGAAAAACAATAGCAGCTTTCAAAAGGAAGGCGTTGCACATTGTCCAGAAGAAACATAATCCAACAGAAATATAGACCAACTAATGGAGCCTGTGATTGTGCTTTACTCAACAACAACAAAAAACAAAACAGCTGACCCTAAAGCAAATCCTTCCACCATGTAAACCAACGCTAAACAAAACAAGCTAACTACAACCCCCTCCAGGAGGATCTGCAGTTAGGAGCCTATTTTTCCCTTTGAAATATGACCGAGCACTAACACTAGATGTACGGTTGCACACATCCCATTAGACAGGCGAGTTTTACATATCTTCTGTTAACTATAACTTCCGACACTACTCTATTAGAATCTACATTTCAAAAACCACATTTTTCGAAAGGCAGTTGATCCCCCCCCGTTGTCTCTGAGGAGGGAAGGCAGAAACTCTTGTTTAAGCATTATCGTTTGTCATCTTGTGATATCTCAGACTTGAGACTGACAAACAAAATGCTTCATGGAAAATCTGCAGAAACAAAAATAACACCTCAAACAACCTGGACTTTTAAAGACTTTGGTATGAACAAAATGAAGCTCTCAAACACAGGCCCTACCGGTACGCCTGGCTGTCCCAATATCCCTTTAAAGAATGTACTTCATTCTTATTCCTGTCAAAGTATGAAATATGCATAGTGGTATTCATGTGAAGAAATGAGATTGAAAAGAAATGATCAACCAATGATTAAGAGAATCAAACAATATCCAAATCAGGGGATCTCAAGTTATGACAGGTTCAGAGTGCAATTTCTCAGCAAACAATGACTTGGCCTCCAGAATGAAATCAGAGCAGGGCACAAGAGGGCAAGGGTCACAGAGGGTGAAGAGGTGACCATCTGAACCCTGTGACTGACATGGAACCTGGGAGATCAGATGGAGCAGGGAGACACACACACACACTACCTGGTCTCAGATGCGTTTGTGCCGTCTTGTGAAATCCTATGGTCATTGTGGTGCTAAAACAGATCTGGGACCAGGCTGGGAAACACAAGGTTGGGGCTTTGAGTTTGAGAACTACTGCACCTGGACTGACACTGAATATCACTGAGAGTAAAGGAAGGTTAAACCCCATTGACTAAACCATTTCCTCTGCATGTTCTAATGACAACATGGATATCCCGCTCTTCTTACCGTCTCCTCTCTGACAGCAGTACCAGACTCACACCAGTAGTAGCTTTTCCTCTCATTATTTTATACATGTCACTGGCATCACCTCAAAGAGCGAGGGCCAACGTTACTAAAGTCGTCGGATTTCATCCTTGATCAAGTTAAAAAGTGATGTAAGAAAATGGGAGGAATGGAGTGGTCCTTTGAACAAAGAACATTTCAAACCTCTTACGCACTTTAGAATTCCTGTAGCCGGTTGGAGACGGTGAAACCCGATCCATCTGTACCACAGCTGCAGAACATCCTTTTCACAAACCATCTTTGATCTGACTCCATATCAGTCAGAAGTGAAACCGTCTTCTTAGTCTTGGCCAGCCATTGTTTTCCAGTCAGTTAAAAGCTGAATCATTCCTTGCTGCCTCGGCTGCACCACCGACAGACTCTGAAGACTCAAGCCTATTAACCGTCTGAATTAGAGGTGGCTCTGCAGCCCTCTTCACTCACATCCACCTGTCAATAGGCCAGGCAGGGAGATGAAACAGGCCTGAGCCCACGCATGCTAACGGATGGGAGAAAGACTGAGTGTCATTAGGTTACTTTCCGCTGGCGTCTCCGTGTGCCAACAATTAGGGCAGCGTTGAAAACAACCTCGGCCGCCGGCGATGTTCTTGTTGAGACACTAAAGATGTTGACAGTGTTCCTCGAACAACATGACGCCTCAATCTGCCCACTCTCACACACGCGCAGACACACGCGTTTCCAGAATTGTAGTGTATTGATTAGCAAATGATTGATATAATTTCCAGATGATTGATAGAGTAATCAAAATGTAGTGTAGTAGCCAGTATTTCTGACAATGAATGTAAAATAGGATATGATGTCAGTGTTACTGAAACAATATTCAAGGAGAAATGACATTCATCTACATTTCATTTGCTGATCAGACACTCACAACTGGAGAGGGTTCACGAAAATCAACCCACAGTGAAATTAAAATCAGTGAAATCACTAAGGAAGGAGGATTTATAATGGACATGAACAGAGCTCCAGTCTCAGACTGAGGGGAGGGCAGCCATTTCCTGGCAATGGGAAAAGATAGGATGTAATGTAACGACTATAGCGAATGCCTCTGGCTCCAGTATGTGAAGGATGATGGGCCGACCCCAGGGAGCTGTAATGGGAGCTAGTTGTGGCCGGGGATCAGGGATGCTGCCTCCCATTGCTGGGCTGAAATACAACCCGTGTCCCAGAGCAATCAAACTGACCTGAGAGCAGCTACACGGACACCGCCCCTGAACAGATTAGCACTATGGGGCTCCGCAGGGTTCAATCTTCACCCCTCAAAATGAGATTGTGGTGAGGTGGTTATGAGGCCTATGGGAATAGGATGTTTTCAGGGGGGGGGTGAGATGTTGCTGCCCCTAAGAGCTGATCGCAAGTCAGATCTATTTATTGGATACTGATGTTTTAGGTTGGGACTGGGTTCAAATAAACTGATTCTACATCAACTGGGGTAACTCATGATAATCCAGGGGAGCTATTGTTAGTGAATGACGATGGTAGCTCCTTATCTTTCTACTCTGAACACCAATCAGTGGACTATTTACTTTCATAGAACAACAAACATTTGGTAGGCTCAAAACAACTATTATCAATGTTGTTGGAAAACTGGTCGGACGGGGGAAAACCTGATCCAAAATTCATCATTTATAAAGACTCTCCTCCAAAAAGAGTCTTTATAAATGAGTCTCTCCTCCAAATAAAAGACTCATATCATACTCCATCTAGTATTTACAGTATGGCTTCAGTCAGCTAGTTCTTCAGCCATCCCAAAACATAGATGAGACCGTAAACAAAAAAGACAATTGGAGGGGAGGTTAGTGAAGGAATAAAGTGTTGGAACAAAGCTATTCAATAAACCCACTCAAGACATTCTTCTTCTGCAGCATCCTGATGAGTGAAGAGACAAATAGGGGGGGGGGGGGCACCCTTTTCCTCCCATACACACAGACACACTCCCTGAAGCTACGTTTGCACAGAATTACAACAGCTAGCTCGGAATAGACCACAGCTGCAATTACAGTGGCAAAAATAAGACCCGGGACTGTAACGGCATCGCAAACATTTACCGCTTTTAGACTGAACGCACCTTTCACCTTCTCTGTAACCTTACCAGATCACACACACTTAGCTACGTAGGCTATACACACAGATAGATGTGCACATCCACACACATACAAAAACCACCCGGTTCCCTCCCCAAAGAGTTTATGGTCCAGGACCGGCTCCTAGTTGTGCTTGGCCCGACCCCCCTTCAGGTAGCTCTTCCAGCGCTTCACCACGTCCCGGAAGATGGGCGCGTTATCGATGGACGCCAGCAGCTGCAGCTGGTTGATGTGCGTGGTGTGGTAGTCCCAGCGTGCCAGGTTGGGGGCTGTGCCCAGCATGTAGTGCCGCAGGTCGTAGATGCTGCCCGAGCCCGTGTCGTACAGCGGCAGCATGGCCTTGAGGGACTCCATGCCCCTAGAGAACAACAGGCCAGACTCCCGGCCTAGTTTCTCGCCCGCCGTCTCGGCCAGATCGTGGAGACCGAGCAGCGAGTATATGAAGCCGTTGAGCACGAAGGAGCCTGGTGTAGTGGGGTACTCCTCGTACCAGTCGTACTTGTTCATGAAGACAGCCTTGACACCGTGCTGTTCAGAGGGCAGCTTGTAGGGGCCGGTGGCACGCAGCGCAGCGTTCAGGTACGTCTGGTCCTTGGTGAGTAGGTAGGCACGGACCAGAGTCGACATGGCCTGGCCCTGCGCCATGGCTGAGTACCAGCCGGGCTCCAGCGGGCGGAAACCCTCGCCCAGCTTGCGTGTGACCATGATGGGCCATCCGCCACGCTCGTCCTGGTTGCGCAGCAGCCAGTCACTGGCGGCGAAGAACGCAGCCGTGTGCGCCGTGGTGGCGATGGTGACGTTGTCGATGGCGCCGCGCCCACGGACTATCAGTCGCACAACCCGCCGCGGCATCACCTGAAAACAAGGAGGGGGGTTTAGTTTAACATGATAGGAACATTAACTCTTCCTACCAAGATTCACACAACTTCCACTTCTCAGTTTCTGGTTCTTTATAACCTTATGGGTTATGCGCTGATTTGGTAACTAACATTTAAAAATATATGTTATCATAACACTGTAAATAGTATCTTATGGTATTAACCAACATGTTTAAATGTATTGTTTGGTTAAAATGTATTATTGTTTCTATACATTTTGTTGTTTCTCTACAGCAGGGCTCTCCAACCCTGTTCCTGGAGAGCTACCCTCCTGTAGGTTCTCACTCCAACCCTGTTCCTGGAGAGCTACCCTCCTGTAGGTTCTCACTCCAACCCTGTTCCTGGAGAGCTACCCTCCTGTAGGTTCTCACTCCAACCCTGTTCCTGGAGAGCTACCCTCCTGTAGGTTCTCACTCCAACCCTGTTCCTGGAGAGCTACACTCCTGTAGGTTTTCACTCCAACCCTGTTCCTGGAGAGCTACCCTCCTGTAGGTTCTCACTCCAACCCTGTTCCTGGAGAGCTACCCTCCTGTAGGTTCTCACTCCAACCCTGTTCCTGGAGAGCTACCCTCCTGTAGGTTCTCACTCCAACCCTGTTCCTGGAGAGCTACCCTCCTGTAGGTTCTCACTCCAACCCTGTTCCTGGAGAGCTACCCTCCTGTAGGTTCTCACTCCAACCCTGTTCCTGGAGAGCTACCCTCCTGTAGGTTCTCACTCCAACCCTGTTCCTGGAGAGCTACCCTCCTGTAGGTTCTCACTCCAACCCTGTTCCTGGAGAGCTACCCTCCTGTAGGTTCTCACTCCAACCCTGTTCCTGGAGAGCTACCCTCCTGTAGGTTCTCACTCCAACCCTGTTCCTGGAGAGCTACCCTCCTGTAGGTTCTCACTCCAACCCTGTTCCTGGAGAGCTACACTCCTGTAGGTTTTCACTCTGACCCTGTTCCTGGAGAGCTACCCTCCTGTAGGTTCTCACTCCAACCCTGTTCCTGGAGAGCTACACTCCTGTAGGTTTTCACTCCAACCCTGTTCCTGGAGAGCTACACTCCTGTAGGTTCTCACTCCAACCCTGTTCCTGGAGAGCTACCCTCCTGTAGGTTCTCACTCCAACCCTGTTCCTGGAGAGCTACCCTCCTGTAGGTTCTCACTCCAACCCTGTTCCTGGAGAACCACCCTCCTGTAGGGTTTTTCACTACACCCCTGTTCCTGGAGAACCACCCTCCTGTAGGGTTTTTCACTCCAACCCTGTTCCTGGAGAACCACCCTCCTGTAGGGTTTTTCACTACACCCCTAATCTACCGCAGCCGATTCTAATAATTAGCTGGTTGATAAACTGAATCAACTGGGGTTTGGAGAGCCCTGCTCTACACAATTAAGACTGAAGGTGCTGACCTTGGTGGCCTTGACGGCCTTGGTGTTGGACAGTCCCACACCCTTCCTCAGGTCGGTCAGCAGGTCCCGGGTGACCGTGGACCAGGCGGCACGGGGCCCGATGCCGTAGGTGATGTCGCGGCCGCTGAAGGTGATGAGCTGAGCGGAGGTGACATAGTGGATGATGAAGGGCGCGCCCTTCTCCGTGGTCTCAAGCACCACAGACACGCTTCCGTTGGAGGTGAACTTGAGGTCGAAGGAGATGATGAAGTCCTTGGAGTTGCCCAGGGGGAGGGAGACACCTTCAGAGTTCTCTGTAGTGACGGAGGGAGAAACAACATGGTGGGTTTAATGGTTTCACAGTGCTGGTAGTCACTAGGGTCCAACGTTCTCTGAACTAATGAGAATGTGTGTATTTGGGTTTGTTCTCATGGTTAAGAACAGGCTGAGGGAGATTTTGAAGCTGAATTTTTTTTGTAACAAAGCGCTGTATTTAGAAAAAGGCCCATCACACCCAAGACAGTTTGTCTTAAACGTGCAGCATCATAAAGCGCTACCGTGTCATTCTAAGGACAGCTATCTGTAGGCTTGCATTGTAATAGAACTTTGAGAAGTCAACCCCCCCCCCCTCCAACAGATGCATGGGTTCTGAGAGAAAGTCCCCCTATGGGATCCTTGTTAGTATGTATGTGAGAAAGAGTGACTGGGGGGAAGAGAGGGGGGGGGGGGAGAGATATTAGGGAGAGAGAGAGAGGGGCTGGGAAGGAAAATAGACAAAAGGTGCTGCTCGGCCCATATCCTAATTACAGCCCTAAAAAAAAAATCCATAAAAAAAAAATCAAATTTCAGTAATTGGTTCTGTTTTTCAGTTCCTTGTTTTTTACTCTGAAAATCACACTTATTAAAAAAAAATCGAAAAAACTACAAATTGGATAATCTAAGTCAACAACCATACTTAAACCACATCAGGAGACCACTTTTGAAGTCTGGGGAAATGTTTTAACATTTTAGTGTGTATTCACCCTTTAATTCCAGTGTGCACCTAGCAAGAGGCTGTTTAGCTATGTTTTTTGTAGCACACATTTGCATTGTCACACGTGGGTAGAGTTTACAATACTAATACCCACTGGATTGATGTAAATAACAATGATATTCTGCCTGGTAAACAGAGGCTACTTTGTAGTTAACATTTCATTTAGAATGTTTTTGGGAAGGCCTTTCCATCTATCGGGAGATTTTTCATTAGCATCATCGCTAACGGCTACACAAAGTGATAGCGACGCACACCATCCATACAGCATGCAGACAGAGAGGAATTCTCCATGCCTCTTCAGAAAGTTGCAGGAAATAAGAATCACTGATGCATTCTGTTCATGTCATGATAAACTTGGGCAAATGAATACATACTTTTATACATTTAGTTGATTCCCTACTGATAAGTTCAATACATTTTTGAATATTGTTGAATTCCGTTTTATTGTCTGGATTCAGTCCACATCGCACACGGCAACACTTCCTTAGGCAGCAGCCCAGCATGGAACACAGTTTGACAATACTACTAGGAAATGTTGAATCCCTGACACACACATATACAGTACCAGTCAAAAGTTTGGACACACCTACTCATTCAAGGGTTTTTCACAAAGGGTGGCTACTCTCAAATATAAAATATATTTTGATTTGTTTAACACTTTTTGGGTTACTACATGATTCCATGTGTGTTATTTCATAGTTCTGATGTCTTCACAATTACTCTACAATGTAGAAAATAGTAAAAAAAGAACCCTGGAATAAGTAGGTGTCCAAACTTTTGACTGGTACTGTATATGTATAGATACACACACTTCCTTCCAAACAGAGATCATCTTCTGAACTTATCCCAAACTGTTCAGGCCCCTTGTCAGCGGCTAAGCCTTGCTCCCTCCCTCCTAAGTCTGCACCCCACAGCACTCTGAAAACACTCGGAGAAGGAGGAGGAGGCACTGTTAAACATTCAGAAAGACAGAGTGCACACACGAGAAAGAGATAAAAGGAGAGGCAGAGGGATGGCCCCCTCAGTCAGAGAAAACAAGAGTAAGACAGAGAGACAGGCACAGACAGAGAGACAGGCACAGACAGAGAGACAGGCACAGACAGAGAGACAGGCACAGACAGAGAGACAGGCACAGACAGAGAGACAGGCACAGACAGAGAGACAGGCACAGACAGAGAGACAGGCAGGCTGGCAGGCAGGGCCCCAGGTTTCTACAGCTCTTTAATGCACTCATAAATCCATTACTTAAGGCAACCCAGAGAGTAAGTGGATTTGTACTGTGGCCCTGTGATTACTCTGCCATCAATAAATGATGGGCCGGGAATACAGACGAGATCCCATCTCCTCTCTGATGCTGCTGATCACCGGGGTTGAGAGAGACACTATGCTAGGTTGTCTGATGCTGCTCATCACCGGGTTGAGAGAGACACTATGCTAGGTTGTCTGATGCTGCTGATCACCGGGGTTGAGAGAGACACTATGCTAGGTTGTCTGATGCTGCTCATCACCGGGTTGAGAGAGACACTATGCTATAGGTTGTCTGCTGCTGCTCATCACCGGGTTGAGAGAGGCACTATGCTAGGTTGTCTGATGCTGCTGATCACCGGGGTTGAGAGAGACACTATGCTAGGTTGTCTGATGCTGCTGATCACCGGGGTTGAGAGAGACACTATGCTAGGTTGTCTGATGCTGCTCATCACCGGGTTGAGAGAGACACTATGCTAGGTTGTCTGATGCTGCTCATCACCGGGTTGAGAGAGGCACTATGCTAGGTTGTCTGATGCTGCTCATCACCGGGTTGAGAGAGACACTATGCTATAGGTTGTCTGCTGCTGCTCATCACCGGGTTGAGACAATATGCCAGGTTGTCTGATGCTGCTCATCACCGGGTTGAGAGAGACACTATGCTATAGGTTGTCTGCTGCTGCTCATCACCGGGTTGAGACAATATGCCAGGTTGTCTGCTGCTGCTCATCACCGGGTTGAGAGAGACACTATGCTATAGGTTGTCTGCTGCTGCTCATCACCGGGTTGAGACAATATGCCAGGTTGTCTGCTGCTCCTCATCACCGGGGGAGAGAGACACTATGCTATAGGTTGTCTGCTGCTGCTCATCACCGGGTTGAGACAATATGCCAGGTTGTCTGCAGCACACGTGCACTAATACATACATTGCCTTCATTAAGTATTCACACACCTTGACTTTTTCCACATTATGTTGCGTTACAGACTGGATTTAAAATGGATTAAATTGAGATTGTGTGTCATGGATCTACACACAGCACCCCATAATGTCAGTGGAATTATGTTTTTAGAATTATTTACAAATGAATAAAAATGAAAAGCTGAAATTAGTCAATAAGTATTCTACCCTGATAAAAAAAATGTTTACATTGGATAAAAGTAGAGACTCAGAGCTACAAAATGGTATATCATACCCTACAGAACAATGGGAAAGTAATTTTGCTTTGAAAATTGATAAACTTGTAACCTCACTTATGACAAAATGGCTCTTGAATGTTTTGGTACACCTACTGGAGAGCTCTTCTTTGTCTACACCCCTTCAGCATCGTTCACACTCTTTTAAGCCTTAGCCCCACCCATCTCTTTAAGGATTCACATGTAAGGACATGTTCTAAACAATCAAAGACATCAAGACTAAAGGCTGGTTTTTATTACGGGTGTGTTTATCATTTCATTTGAAGAGCAGGAGGGCGCGCTCTGGGCGTGTCGTAAACTCCTAAACTCAAGAGTGCTGTCAGATTGTCGCTCTCTTAGCGTTCAGAGTGCATACTGGACGCTCTGGCCCAAGGAGTAGGGTTCATCCCAGCGTTCTGACCTCACAACAGCAGTCAAGCGCCCAAGCTAACGTTGGCTAGCTACTTCCAGACAACCAAAAACATGAGAGAACACCTCACTCTGACCATTTTACTCGCCCTAGCAAAGCTGATTAGGCTGTTTTTATGTCATCCAGAACGTTGGTGACTAACTGTGGTGCTGGCAACAATTTAATTACGATTTTCTTTGCCAACGTTTACTGATACTGGCGTTAAGCTATCGTAAATTTGTCAGTTATTCTGTGCTCTGGCACACTCAGACGAGAGTGCTCTGAAATCGGAGTAGATGGCCAGAGCGAATTTACCAGCTAACTCTATCAACAGTTGTTGCAGTGACATCATGAACATTCTATTGACATGGTTACTTGCATAGTGGAGTCTTGTTTAGATTTGGATCTCTTTTAGTCCCCATTTGGACTAATCTTCCAAGAGTCCTTAAACATTAAAATACAATTTATAGTACGAACACATTTCCACATATAACACACTATTACAAACATACATAATATACTAACATAATGACCCAATAAATACTCAATCTAAAAAATATTGATTCTTTATCTACTATAGTCCCACAACATTTCTAAGTATTATATTTAAATAGTTCTAAAATAATGTTTAAATGTATATATTGAAAGGTTTCTGGTTTGCTCAGTTAATTTATTCAATTTCTTTATTGCTCTAAATCGAAATGTTATTTTGCCTATTTCTCTTTTCTGTCTTGACAACGCACAGATAGTGGACAATCTATTCCTAGTATTTACAGAATGTCTGTCTCTTACCAACTGAATACCTTTGTGAATAGAACTTGGCCGTTTTAAATGATGTATATTATGAAATAAAATAAGCATGTTCCTTTCAATTATCTTATCGATTGATGACCAACCAAGAACACTGCGCATGACTGCAACAGAAGAACCATATCTCCACCTTAAAACAATCCTTGCTGCTTTATTCTGTGCATTCTGCAGCCTCCTAACTTCACTTGATGATGGATTTCCCCAGACTACAGAACAGTAGTTCACCTGACTCTCAATTAAAGCTTGTGTTATTTGCTGAAGAATTTTCCCTGGTAAATATTTAGCTATCCTTCTGATTATGCATGCTGTTTTTTTGTTTTGTTTTTTAGTTATTTGAGATGACCATGATAAGCAGTTGTCTAGCTGCACTCCCAATAGTTTGGTTTCTGGCACTTCTTCAATTTGTACTCCTCCCATACTCAATTGTATCCCATGCTGTTTTGGCCTTTTCCTAGTGGAACAACCAAAGTTATGTTGGTCTTTCTTGGTGTTTAAAACAAGTTTGCGTTGGCAAACCCACTCCCTAATATTCTCAAAATCTCCTTGTAAAGCTTGCTGTACCTGTTGAACCGATTGTCTTGCTGCATAAATTGTAGTATCATCTGCAAATATAGTAGCTTGAGTTTCAACTAAGGCATAGGGCAGGTCGTTGGTATATATTAAATAGAGAAGTGGCCCAAGGCAGCTGCCCTGCGGTATTCCCCAGTTTAACACATGAGGGGAAGAAAATTAACCATTGATATAGGTGGACTGTTTCCTGTCAGTTAGATATGACTGTACCCAATTCAATGCTACCTCCTTAAAACCATAATGCATTCATTTTGTCAAAATTATTTCATGATCCACTAAATCAAATGCTGCACTGAAATCTAAAAATAGTACACCCACAAACCTGCCATTATCCATAGCATTGAGCCACTGGTCAGTCATGTCAACCAATACAGTGGTAGTGGAATGTTTTTTGCGATAAGCATGCTGATTGGCTGTAATCAGATCATTCTTTTCCATGTACTCCCATATTTGTCTACTCACAATACCCTCCAATATCTTACTGAGTGTAGGGAGTAGACTAATTGGTCGACTATTGGCAGGAGTAATGGGTTCTTTGCAGTCTTTCAGAATAGGACACAGTTTCGCATGCTTCCATACATTTGCAAACATCCCCTTTTCCAGTGACCAATTCAATAAGTATCTCAGTGGAACTGCAATCTGGGGAGCAGCACAGCGAAGCAAAAAATTGTCCATAAGACCATAACCTGTAGATTTACCATCAGGTAATGACTTCAATAGGTTTAACACCTCCTCCACTGACACCGTTTGCAGACTAAAAGAGCAGATCTTGTTGCTCATAATATGATCATCAATCCATTGGACAATAGCTTGTTTGGAAGAATGTATGTTTACATTGTTGCTCAGTAAATTAATTTTCTTTGTAAAAAAAATCTGCAAAATGATTGGCAATATCAACTGGTTTTGTTATTATTCTCCCGTCAACCTCCACACTAGATGGGCATGATGAGATAGATGTACCAAGTAAGCCCTGAACTGTGTTCCATACCTTTTTACAATCATTTTTACAATCAATAAAAGCATTGTTGTAAAATAACATTTTTTTCTTCTTTCGGTTCAATTTAACTGCATAATTAGGTAATGTTCTAGAAGTCTGTTCATCAATTTCTAGTTTTGACTTGGCTGCTAAGACTTTTGCCATATTTCTTTGAGAAAAAGCCTCACCCAGTTCATCATCAATCCATGGAGATGGACGAGCACCAACTGTACTCTTTCTTACTGGGGCATGATGGTCCATTACCTCAGTGAGCAAATCAATAAAACATTCTGTAGTGTGATTTAAACCATCCTCTAGATAAATCAGCTCCCAGGGTACAGCAGCCAAATCATTTAGAAATAGCTCATGATTAAATGTTTTAAAATTCATTTTGACCACAATCATAGGGGGTTTCTTTGGAACCTTGGTGTTCATGGTTATGGTCACAATATTATGGTCTGTCCAGCCCACTGGCATTGATCTGGCTTTTAAGCATTGCAATGGTATATTACAGAAAATCAGATCAATGCATGTGTCTGAACGATGACCCAACTTAATTGAAGATCTTGTAGTATCATTAACCATTTGTTTCAAACCACAGTTCTTGGCATATCTCATCAATTTTGTTCTATTTGAATTATTATGATCCTTCCAATTTATATTAAAATCACCCAAGATAGCAACAGAGATGTATTTATCTGTGGCCTGGTCAAACCCAGTACATAAGTTATCCAGATATAGACCTCCTAGCTCTAAGGTGTCTACACACATCCTACCAATATGGGTGCTTGGTGAGGCAGATGTACCTGAGCCCATAGTGCCTCTACTTGACATACCTTTTTAAGAGAAAGGATGACCTTAATGTATATGATTCTGAATGTATAGTGCTATACCCCCACCATTCCTATTCCTATCCCGTCTCAGTAGACTATATCCTTGAATGTTAATTTTCTCATCATTTACAGATGCATCTAAATGTGTTTCGGTCAAAGCCAAAATATGAATATGAATATTTCATTGATCTCGGTGGGGAAGTGATCATTCATTCCAAAATCAGTGTTTCTGAGTTCTCTGCCCATGTTCTTCGTCATTTCCTTTTGCTTAAATTTGTCAAAACATGCAATAATAGCCCGTGGCCTATTTCCAGAGGCCTTACCTATCCTATGGACTCTGGAGAAAGTGACATTACGCACAACATCAGTGGGAAATTTTAGTTTATGTTGACATAAAGTCTCGTACTGTGTCCTCACAGCCTCTGCTGTTGTCATTCTCCGTTATCCCTGAAAATATTAGATTGTTCCGCATTGATCGACACTGTACATCAAGCAAGGTTTCTTTAAGTTGTTTGTTCTCCCTTTGCACCACCTCCACCTTGCTATGAATAGAGTCTACAGAACCTTTCAGCGCCGTGTTCTCTTTCCTTAGATCATCAATCTGACATTGGCTGAATTCCAGACTGGCACATAATGCATTGATGTCCTCTCGTAATATATCCAAGATATCAAGTTTGGCAAGCCTTTCATTGATGGATTTTAACAAGTCAACATCCATATCAGTAAACCTCTCCCCACTCGCGCCCTCTTACTAGGGGATGGTTTGGTTCCATTGTTGATACCTATTGGCCAACCTGGTTTTGGTTTGTTTTGTTGATTGGGTTGGTTGGTTGGTTGTCCTTAACAATGATCCAAAACCAGCGACGTGTTTCTTTGAGTTCGTAAGTATCTCTCGTCAATGAATCGTTCAAGCTCTTCAATGGATTCTGAATCATCTAGCGTGATTACAGGCAGAGTTAAACACACAAACAAACTGTTCGGGCCGTGGTTTCTTTGCATCAATCCGACCACGAAGGGAGACATGTAGCTAAACAATGAACCATAATCCCAACTCATAACGTTACTACTCTGCAGGTAGCTAACCAACCAGGTTCAATGTTAGCTAGCTAACATTAGGCTTTAACTAGCAATGCAAATGGCTCAGATATGAATAATATTACTACACAGATCATACACGTAACGCTAGCTAGCGAGCCTGCTAATGCTAGCTAGCTAAAAGGTTTACGTTCAAATGGCTCTCCTGTGAAGTAGTGACGCGTGAAATATGCCTAATTTCCTGAAACGAGTCACAATTATCTCTAAGGTCCCTCAGTCGAGCAGTGAATTTCAACCACAAAGACCAGGGAGGTTTTCCAATGGTACAAAAGAAGGGCACCTAATGGTAGATGTGTAATATTAAAAGCAGACATTGAATATCACTTTCAGCATGTTGCAGTTATTAATTCAACTTTGGATGGTGTATCAATTCACCCAGTCACTACAAAGATACAGGCGTCCTTCCTAACACAGTTGCCTGAGAGGAAGGAAACCACTCAGGGATTTCACCATGAAGCTAACGGTGAAATAATTTTTCTTTAGTGGCTGTGAAAGGAGATAACTGAGGATGAATCAACAACATTGTAGTTACTTCACAATACTAACATAAATGACAGAATGAAAAAGAAGCCAATACACAAAAAAATATTCAAAAACGTGCATCCTGTTTGCAACAGGCACTAAAGTAATACTTTAAAAAAAGAAAATTGGCAAAGAAATTATCTTTTTGTCCTGAATACAAAACATTATGTTTGGGGCAAATCCATCACTGAGTACCTCTTAATATTTTCAAGCATGGTGGTGGCTGCATCATGTTATGGGTATGCTTGTCATCAGCAAGGACTAGGGAGGTTTTTAGGATAAAAAAAAACGGAATAGCGCCAAGAACAGGCAAAATCCTAGAGGAAAAACATGGTTCAGCTTTCCAACAGACACTGGGAGACAAATTCACCTTTCATCAGGACAATTACCTAAAACACAAGGCCAAATACACACTGGAGTTGCTTACCAAGCAACACTGAATGTTCCTGAGTGGCCTAGTTATAGTTTTGATTTAAATCAGCTTGAAAATCTATGGTAAAAATCCCAGAAAGAGTCACTGCTGTAATCACTGCCAAAGGTGATTTTAACATGTATTAACTCATCTAATCAAGATATATTAGTGTAAATTTTCCATAAATTAAAAACACATTTTCATCCACTTTGACAGTCTTTGTGCAGATCACTGACATTTATTTTTTACAATTAAATCCATTTTAATCCCACATTTTTAACGACAAAATGTGGAAAAAGTTAAGGGGCGTGAATACTTTCTGAAGGCACACTAATATACCAAAACATCTGTACTTTTTAGAAACTAGAACAAAACGGTTTGGGTACTATAATTTTTGTTACTTTCGATACTTCTGTCAAATGTGTCTCACGAATCAAGTCTATCAGCGCAGCCAATGTCCCCCACGGAGTGCACTGTGCTGGCTCCACATACTCACTGCTAGCCTGCAACGGGAGTCTGGGCTGCATCATGTTAGCTCCACATACTCACTGCTAGCCTGCACTGGGAGTCTGGGCTGCATTATTTTAGCTCCTTCTGCTGCACAGAAGTTAACACACTTGAATAATGTGACACGGCATGTAGAAAAGTTGAAACTGTTAATTACTGTTCGCAAAACAACGTCCATACAGGCTAAAATACTTTACAATGCAAGAAGATAACGGTAACTCCCAGCTTTGTAGGCCAACTTTACACCAAAAACGTAATTAATTCACTTTATCGGTCTCCCTCACGTCTCTCTCTCTGTCAAAGATTTATTGCCTCAGAGAACTGAGGGCTCCGACAGGCCGTACCCCTCTTGGCTCGTGAACGACTTCATTACTAGTTAAAGAGACAGTGGCAATTTTGTAAAAGAAGCCACTTCTATGCAAATGTTGTTGATCAGTACAATAACATAAGTGTCACATGGAAGGGAAACAGATTGTCATCTGTACCCCATGAAATCAGCCAAAACAAGCTGAATAACTCAACGCATGCACACTCCTATTGAATATGCATTCACCTGTATTGTGGATAGGCCTAGGCTACATCTTGATTTCCCCAGTTTATCAATAGAGATTTAGCATTCATAAAAGGTATTACCATGATGTTGTTATGTAGTTACATTGTTTTATACCAAAGTGAAATTGATTGTCTAAATTGGTTCATTAATACATACATGGCTGTATATGAAGAAGTCTGACGTAAAACATTTCAAATGTAATGATATTGAACTCAAAAGATGCCCAGCGATTGAACAGAGCAGTACCTCAGTTCATCTGTCTGGATCAAGTGCCATTCTGTGGCTTTGGCTAATATGCCTTCTGTTTTAGCTGTGGTATGGTTTTGGTATCGAGCATTGTGATACTTAACCTGGTATCCAAATGAAAATGCAGGTATCGTGACACACTGACGACCTCCCACTCTGTCTGCTGAATTCTTTCACTTTGCTCTTGTTTTCCTCGGTGGGAGGGTCGTCAGCGAAATGGGACACACCTGGGCTCGGGTGTGTCCCAGGATAAATGCACCTCTTCCCCATTCATTGAGGAGACTCTCTCCATGCAGACACAGATTTTGGTTGTGGCATTTTTGTGGCTGTTTTTGGTTGTGTGCGTTGGCACCTTTCAACACCCCTCATTATCACATTTATGCACGCAACCACTCACTTACACTACTGATTACTGACTACACACACACCATTGTTAATTATATTTAGTTTACTTTAGTTAAATATATTTTGTTATTCCTTATCTCGTCGTTGTCTCCTTTTTTGTTACGCACTTTGAGCAGGTTTGTGACAACACACACACACAAATACAAACCCAGGTACTCAATTGCGCTCTCACACAGACTTGTTTAGTCTCTCAACACACACTCATTTAGGCCTATCGAAATACACAAGCACTCACACATTCATAGACCACAGATCTAGCCAGATGGGGCTTAGCTAGTGACAACAATTACTCCACTGTCTCCTTATAGATGGCCCTGCTAATGTTAATGGGGTTCGATCTGCTGCAGGGGGAAAACTGCATTACAGGATGATGAACAAAAGAATGGGCATCAGCGCCCAGAATCCAGGCGCCTCTCTGCCATTGACGACTGAGACATACAGTAGTGACCACAATCTGCTCTGTATGGGATGCGTAGGCCCACATGCTTCCAATCAAATGAAACTCATTGATCCACTTGTCAGATACCCAAGGGGGGGAGAGAGGGAGGGATTGTGAGAGTTCATTCTAGTAGGTTGACGTTTGTCGTCATGAGTCTTGTCCTGGAGGCAGAACTGAGCAACTTCCCTTTAGATAGGCCAGCTGAAAAGTCCACATTGGGTTTGAATTAAGGTTAAGGTTAAAATATGACTTTGTGGCTGTGCAGAGCTGCCTCAAGAACAAGATTCATGAGGAAAAAAACGTTAACCTGCGTAATTCTATGGGGACTAAGAAAGATGAGTAGAGAGAGGAATAGCCTTCAAAAAAGATGGAGCAGAGGAGGGAAAATGGCCAGACAAAGTTGAGAGCGAGAAAGAAAAATAGACAAAAGAGCGATCAAGGAGAGGTTGATGATGTACTAATGATCAAGGTATAAGAAAGCTCTACAGAGATTGAGGTGAGGACAGAACTGAATAGAGCAGAACATTCCAGCCTCATTTTCAACCACTGCATTCTATCCACCACAGAGATAGAAACACACAGGAATATCATTCTATTTCTACCTCCCTGTACGACAGACATGTGCTGCTGCCATCCTACCTGGGGCACTGAACTGGCGCACGGCGGTGGCACGGCCCTTGTCGTGGAGCCGTGTGAGGCTGCAGCCCTTGGGGACCGTCCAGGGCCCGCTGGGTGAGCCCGCGCGGTTGTCCTTCTCCTCGGCCGCGTCGTACAGCTCCACATGGGGTGGCCGCTCCGTCAGGTTCTTGCTGTAGTGGCTCAGGCCGTACTGGGCGATCTGGATGGCATAGAAGTAGCCCTGGGGACCCCACTGGGTGGAGAGGGGCACACCTGGGGGAGAGGGAGAGAGGTTACATAATGAAACAGTGATTACACATGAAAACATGGTCAGTTGAGGCACTAGCATCACAAAGCAGTGACATTACCTGTGTTTAAAGTTCATGCCTGAGCATGAGTACCCAGGACGCCACTGAATAATTACTGTCTTGTTTTCAGAGATACTTGATTCTTGATACACTGTGATATCATTTCGATATCAGTTGCAATTAGTTACTGTTGTGCTATTTTTTTTTTGTTGCATTGTTTGTAACTTTGTACATAATGTTGCTGCTACCGTCTCTTATGACCGAAAATACCTTCTGGACATCAGAACTGGGATTACTCACCACGAACTGGAAGAATCTTTTTCTTTTAACAAGTCCGACGAGAAAGATATACTGCTCTCCTGGGAACAGGCCCAGATCCGTCATTTGGGTGAAGAAAAGACAGAGGAAAAGGACGCACATCTGGCTGCCTTCTGAGAATCCGTAGGCGAGAGAGTAAACTCCCACTACCATCAATTCTACTAGCTAACATTCAATCATTGGAAAATAAAATTGATGACCTACGATTACGATTATCCTACCAACGGGACATTAAAAACTGTAATATCTTATGTTTCACCGAGTTGTGGCTGAACGACGACACGGATAATAGAGCTGGAGGGATTTTCAATGCACCGGCAGAACAGAGATGCTACGCCTGGTAAGACGAGGGGTGGGGGTGTGTGTCTTTGTCAATAACAGCTGGTGCCCGATATCTAATATTAAAGAAGTCTCGAGGTATTGCTCGCCTGAGGTAGAGTACCTTATGATAAGCTGTAGACCACACTATCTACCAAGAGAGTGCTCATCTATATTATTCGTAGCTGTCTATTTACCACCACAGAACTAAGCTGGCACTAAGACGGCTCTCAACCAAATCTATAAGGCCATAAGCAAACAAGAAAAAGCTCACGCAGAAGCGGCGCTCTTAGTGGCCGGGAACTTTAATCCAGGCAAATGTATATCAGTTTTACCAGCACATCACATGTGCAAGCATAGGAAAAACAACTCTGGACCACCTTTACTCCACACACAGAGATGCATACAAAGCTCTCCCCTACCCTCCATCTGGAAAATCTGACCATAATTCTATCCTCCTGATTCCTGCTTACAAGCAAAAACTAAAGCAGGAAGTACCAGTGACTAACTCAATACAGAAGTGGTCAGATGACGCGGATGCTACGCTACAGGACTGTTTTGCTAGCAAAGACTGGAATATGTTCCGGGATTCAACCAAAAGGCATTGAGGACTACACCACCATCGGCTTCATCAATAAGTGCATTGACGACGTCGTCCCCAGTGACCGTTCATACATATCCCAACCAGAAGCCATGGATTACAGGCAACATGCGCATCGAGCTAAAGGCTAGAGCTGCCGCTTTCAAGGAGCGGGACACTAATCCGGACGCCTATAAGAAATCCCGCTATGCCCTCAGATGAACCACCAAACAAGCAAGGAGTCAATACAGGACTAAAATTGAATCCTACTATACCGGCTGACGCTCGTCGAATGTGGCAGGGCTTGAAAACTATTACGGACTACAAAGGGAAACCCAGACGTAAGCTGCCAAGTGACGCGAGCCTACCAGACGAGCTAAATGCCTTCTATGCTCTGACATTTCAACCTCTCCCTGACTGTCCACATGTTTCAGGCAGACCACCATAGTCCCTGTGCCCAAGGAAGCGAAGGTAACCTGCCTAAATGATTACCGCCCGTGGCACTCAAGTCGGCAGCCATGAAGTGCTTTGAAAGGCTGGTCACGGCTCACGTCAACAGCATCCTCCCGGACACCCTAAACCCACTCCAACTCGCATACCGCCCCAACAGATCAAGCCATCTGTACACTGCCCTTTCCCACCTGGATAAAAGGAACACCTATGTGAGAATGCTGTTCATTGACTACAGCTCAGCGTTCAACACCATAGTGCCCTCAAAGCTGATCACTAAGCTAAGGACCCTGGGAGTAAACACCTCCCTCTGCAACTGGATCCTGGACTTCCTGACAGGCCGCCCCCAGGTGGTAAGGGTAGGCAACAACACGTCTGCCACGCTGATCCTTAACACTGGGCCCCTCAGGGGTGTGTACTTAGTCCTCTAATGTACTCCCTGTTTACCCACGACTGCGTGGCCAAACGACACCAACATCATCATTAAATTAGCTGACAACAGTGGTAGGCCTGATCACCAACAACGAGACTGCCTATAGGGAGGTGGTCAGACAACTGTCAGTGTAGTGCCAGGACAACAACCTCTCCCTCAATGTGAGCAAGACAAAGGAGCTGATCGTGGACTACAGGAAAAAGGCAGGAAGAACAGGCCCCCATTAACATCGACAGGGCTGTAGTGGAGCAGGTCGAGAGTTAAGTTCCTCGGTGTCCACATCACCAACGAACTATCATGGTCCAAACACGCCAAGACAGTCGTGAAGAGGGCACGACAAAACCCTTTTCCCACTCAGGGGACTGAAAAGATTTGGCATGGGTCCCCAGATCCTCAAAAAGTCCATAAAATTGTGAAAGACTGCAGCCAGCCTAGCCATAAGCATGCTGAACAATTAATCAAATGGCCACCAGACTATTTACATTGACAACCCCCCCCCCCCCCCATTTGTTTTGTAAACTGCTACTACTCGCTGTTTATTATCTATGCATAGTCACGTCACCCCTGCCTACATGTACAAATTCCCTCTAACCTGTACCCCCACACACTGACTTTTTTACTTTAGTATATTTGGTAAATATTTTCTTAACTCTTCTTGAACTGCAATGTTGGTTAAGGGCTTGTAAGTAAGCATTTCACTGTAAGGTCTACACACACGTGACAAATAAAGTTTTAATATTACTTATATATTATTTATATATTTCAAACTTCATCTTTAAATTAGAAACAGTGAGAAGAGCGGCGGCAGACCAGAGAGCGGAGCGGCAGACCAGAGAGCGGAGCGGCAGACCAGAGAGCGGAGCGGCAGACCAGAGAGCGGAGCGGCAGACCAGAGAGCGGAGCGGCAGACCAGAGAGCGGCGGCAGACAGAGGCAGAGCTTCATAGCTGGGAGCACAAAGATAGAAAAGGAGAGTCCTATAAAGAGAAGGGAGAGAGCAATGCAGAGAGAGAGCGAGAGCCACAGACAGATGTAAAGAGCGAGGGGGGGGGGGGGGGGGGGGCGAAGACAAAGTGAAGCGAGACACGGCCTATTTTAGAAACAAAGACAGAGAAATAGGCAAGCACACAGAGAAAGGAAAATGGCCACATTAAGTGATCAGAGACAGACCGTGAGGTGAAATTCAAGCTAATCTATTTCCAACGTCAGGTACCCGGAGGCTAGCCTCCTCGTCCCACTAGAAATAGCCTGGGCTGCCTGGCGGGTGGCACCCTGATGAATAGATAGTTTACCTAAAGAGCTCATGACAGAGACAGCAGAACCCACTAGCCATGACAATCACATTAGCGGCTAGCGTTAGGCTAGCCCATAGTGTTGGTGGTGGGGGTGATTATTCTGCATTAAGCAGTGAGGGGGTGTGAATCAGTTTATTTTTTTTCTTGTGCAACAAGACAACACTGGACCAATGGGTGTCAATAGTTTAAAGAAGCTTTCTCATATCTCCTTTCCTTCATCTGTACCCAATGTAAAAAAAGGGGAATCCACCATATTGCTTTCCGCTATCCTCAGTTCAGAGCAGATTAAGGACAAGAGATGAGAGAAAGACAGTTAAGTATCAAGTATAAACCGGCAAGACCAGAGAAAAGGACGGCAGAGTTTACAATATTTAATAATGGAATAGTTGAGGTTGTGACGTTTTCTGAATTTGGGAGCATAGTGTTCAGTATTCATTAGTCTGCCTTCAGTTCTCCTTACAAAACCCAGTCAGTTGCCAGGTCGCCCTCCATCTATCTCACAAACACTCAGCGTGCACATCCATTATTTCTCAGGGGCTGCTGGGTAAAAAAAAAGACATGTCTGATGTAGAAAGGATACCTGGCGCATGAAGACTGTCCAAAGAAAATAAAAAACATTTGGTGTGAAAATGGCTTGTAATGGTTCGACTATTGCTTAGACCTTCCTGAGCTATGTTGACTTTAAAGATGATGCAAGCCATTCTCACTTAAAACTTCATTTACACTAGGGCTGCGTGGCACCAGGACTGCAGCTGGAAGCACCATGGCAGGGGATTGCTACTCCTGCTACACGCTCCAGGAGTTAAATTAAGTCTTCGGTTTGGCGACAGTGTCTGGCCTAGATTCTATTCAGAGAGCCCTTAGCCCCCTCCACACACACTCCTCTGGATGAAGAGCGTCATATACATCATTAGAGGGTGTGTGTGAGAGAGACTAGGGGAAGAGAAAGACCGTGAGAACACGACTAGAAAGTGATAAAGAAAAGCTCTATGGGTTGAGGAGAAAAGCTTCTCTCTCCAGTAATGACACCATGCTAGAACTTAACTCCTAAAGATTCATTCAACTTCAGCAGCAACTCCGTCACCTGATAAGAGTTTTCCATAAGCTCCGACCATCGGCGAAATAGCCGATAAACTGCTGTCAGCCGGCTACTTTCTCCACTTCATTAATTAACTAGGCTTCTTTTCATTTAAAAAGTTTCAATTCGCTAGTCAGAAAAGTCGGAAGAGCCTTCTCCCACTCGAATGAACGACATGAATCTTCTAGTGATCTATTTATAGGACAGGCGCCTGTCAGTCACAAAGCTAGAGATGACAGGGACACACTGCTGGATTGTCAGTCTGCTGTCTGTCCTGCCTCTCGGTACCCGTGTGATCTTTGTGCGATCTGGTTGGCTGCAGTCAAATTTCTTTTCATGGAGGAGCGTGATACTCTTCAACGTCTCCTGTGAGTGAATTTACACTTCCAATGTACATTAATGCAAGTAGTAACGATGAGTTAAAATCCACTTATTGTTTTGAGGCATATTCATTTATTTTATTTTGCGTGTTTCATAGGCCTACTATAGCCAAGCATAGAGTAGCGGCCCATAGACTATTTACTGTGCTTTGATTGACGACCAAACAGCAAGTGTTGGCCAGTTTATAAAAGGTGTCGAAATGACTGAAAAGTCAATCTTCTAGATCCCTTTGCCATTTATAAATCATACTTTGCTATTTATAAGTCCATGGTACCGCATCGGGACAAGTAAACCAAAAGATCTTTGTATTTTCCTAGGATTCCAAGCCGATGTCGAGACTTGCCAGTGACCTCGACCGTGACTCGTCAGTGTAGCCTGGTGATGGTCGCTCGCGAACGGCTCTTTTTGAACGGATCTTTTAGGTGAAGGAATCGAGTCGTTCATTTAGCTCTCCAATTTGCATACTGGTAGGCTACTACTGCTTTTTTGGCAATTATCTGCAGTAACTTATGAAAACATTCGGTGAAGATGTTGAATCCTGGCTGCAGGAACAATAGGTAGTAGAGAAAAGATAAATAAAACAGATTGAAGGTTATACACAAGCTAATGTCATGGTTTTATTCAGAATATTGATATAGGCCTACTGATTTGATTAAAGTGCCCACAAGTAGTCAACTGCTGCTTTCTGTGTAGTAAAGCCCATGTTAAACACCGGCTTCATTCTTCAATCACACCTGTAGGTCTTTTCATGTCTTTTAATGGGCGCCTGACTTTGTATAAAAGTGGGGGTGCACAAACTGGTGGGGGGTCTGGGTGTCCTCCCCCTAACATGTTTTTAAATGTTATTTTAAACCCATTTCCCTGCAATTCTATATTGTTTCTCAACAGGGAATCCATGTTTACATAACATAACATTTTTTTTGGGGGGGGGGGGTTGCCACACAACTGAATTGAAAGAGTAGACAACACTCTTTTCTGACAAGATTACTAATCTACCGCCTTCCCTCAAAGTCCTACCCACAGTGGTTGATTGACAGGTCTGAAACCCTACGAACTGACTCAAACACCCTGCCCCCTCCCCTGACAATCCCACCCACAGTGATTGATTGACAGGCCAATCAATCACTGTGGGTGGGATTGTCAGGGGATGGCAAGGGTGTCAAACTCATTCCATGGAGGGCCTAGTGTCTGGAGGTTTTTGCTTTTTGCTTTCAATTAAGCCCTAGACAACCAGGTGTGAGGAGTTCCTTACTAATTAGTGACCTTAATTCATCAATGAAGCTCAAGGGAAGAGCAAAAACCCGCAGACACTCGGCCCTCCGTGGAACGAGTTTGACATACGTGTTAAAGGGATAGTTCACCCAAAATACAAAATGACATTTGTTTCCTTACCCTAAAAGTGTCCAAAGCAGCAGAGCCAATCAAATAAATTATTTGAAGAACAAACCTCATTGTGGAAATTCCAGACCGGAACTCCCTGGAGGGTATGAGTCCACTTGACATCTGCACTCTGACCAAGTCTGTTGTGGAGAAGTCTCTCAGTGAATGGTGAAAGCTTTGAGTTGGTCCCAGAGTGATTAGGCAGGGTTAAAGTAGGGACAGAGATGAAAGGAGACCCATGTTTAATGCATTATGCTCCAAGGGGCCTTCGCTAAATAACTTTTCCATGGATACCAGTGCGCATCGGGTAGAAACGCTTCCAAAACCTTACGGCTGAGCCCTCGGGTCCCTCTGGCTGTGACGTAATTAATGGAGTGATATATTCACCCCTTTATAAGATGCAAAGTTGCAGTTGAGGTGTGAGAGAGTGCGAGTCTCTCCTCATCTATAGGAAATGGGTAAGAGAGAATAAGTAAGCTCCCTCCAGCTTCATACAGTACCCCAAATGGATTCTGCTCAGCTCCTGACTGACCCATTTTCCGCCCCAGCGAAATGCAGCTCTCCATACCTGTTGGGTAAAGGTAGCAGCATTTACTGCCCAGCTGGACCTAATAACAGGGTGCAGTTCAGCCATGCAACAAATCTAGAGTGACGCAGCAACGAATAAATCTGCAGGGGATTGACTTTTTCCATATACAAACTGCTGTCAGTAAATTCCTATGACTGTTCCTGAGATGATTGTTTCCGGTCAGTGGCTTCGTTTTCTAATTCAAAAGAAGTTAAGTTTCACATTTTAATGTTGGTCATTTGCATAATTACACAATCGTCAGCAGGTAGAGAGAGCACACCACATGTTTATCACTTCAGGCATGTATTAATATGTAATATAAAGCGCTGAGCTTTTTTGCCTCATTCATCAATTAATATCAAATGCAAATTGATGGAGTACAGAGTCCAAAAAAGTTGTGACTTCACTTTCAAGATTAATGACATAATAGCTCCCTGAACTGCTACCCTCAACACAGTCCCCCCCCACTGCTCTGGCTGTAACAGTCCCCCCCCCCCCCACTGCTCTGTCTGGCTGTAACACAATCAGTCTTGTTACTGTAGTGTTAAAGCTGCAACATGTAACTTTTTGGTGGACCCGACCAAATTCACAGAGTTGAGTTAAAGATCTGTCATTCTCATTCAAAGCAAGTTTAACAAGCGGTAAGTTCAAGTTTAGTTTCTCCATTTTTTACTTTTGGTTTTGTACACCAGCTTCAAACAGCTGAAAATACAATATTTTTAGTTATTGAAAATATATTTCAAAGCGGATTAGATGGTACAATGATTCTCTACACATTGCTTGTTTAGTCAGTGAATTCTGCATAGTGCATCACTTTTAAAGCAGGCCTTGTTGCTGTGTTCCAGGCTGCGTCACAACCGGCAGTGATTGGGAGTCCCATAGGGCGGCGCACAATTGGCCCAGCGTGGTCCGGGTTTGGACGGGTAGGCCGTCATTGTAAATAAGAATTTGTTAACTGACTTGCCTGGTTAAATAAGAGGTTCAATGAAATAAATAAGTAAATAATAAGTAAAATAAATAAATAAGTACAGACAGGCTACATCTCTGCTGCATTTCCACCAGCACTACCACCACCACCTTCTGCATTAGGATGCCAGTAAGACCCTACATGTTGACGAGGGGCTGTCAAAAGATAATGAATATCTATTAGACAACTCCCCTCAAGTATACAAGGCCACTTCACCAAATAGCATTGAAGGGTCCAGCATGATGATAATGTGGTTTGGAGCCAAAGCTTTCTGAAATGGGCTATTGATTTCTGGGGGCTTTCATTTTAACAAGAGGTGCCTATCATTAATGACTTTAGTTAAGGCCGGACTCTCATTATAGCAGGCTAGCTGGGCCCCAGTTGTCATTATATAGCAGGCTAGCTGGGCCCCAGTTGTCATTATATAGCAGGCTAGCTGGGCCCCAGTTGTCATTATATAGCAGGCTAGCTGGGCCCCAGTTGTCATTATATAGCAGGCTAGCTGGGCCCCAGTTGTCATTATATAGCAGGCTAGCTGGGCCCCAGTTGTCATTATATAGCAGGCTAGCTGGGCCCCAGTTGTCATTATATAGCAGGCTAGCTGGGCCCCAGTTGTCATTATATAGCAGGCTAGCTGGGCCCCAGTTGTCATTATATAGCAGGCTAGCTGGGCCCCAGTTGTCATTATATAGCAGGCTAGCTGGGCCCCAGTTGTCATTATATAGCAGGCTAGCTGGGCCCCAGTTGTCATTATATAGCAGGCTAGCTGGGCCCCAGTTGTCATTATATAGCAGGCTAGCTGGGCCCCAGTTGTCATTATATAGCAGGCTAGCTGGGCCCCAGTTGTCATTATATAGCAGGCTAGCTGGGCCCCAGTTGTCATTATATAGCAGGCTAGCTGGGCCCCAGTTGTCATTATATAGCAGGCTAGCTGGGCCCCAGTTGTCATTATATAGCAGGCTAGCTGGGCCCCAGTTGTCATTATATAGCAGGCTAGCTGGGCCCCAGTTGTCATTATATAGCAGGCTAGCTGGGCCCCAGTTGTCATTATATAGCAGGCTAGCTGGGCCCCAGTTGTCATTATATAGCAGGCTAGCTGGGCCCCAGTTGTCATTATATAGCAGGCTAGCTGGGCCCCAGTTGTCATTATATAGCAGGCTAGCTGGGCCCCAGTTGTCATTATATAGCAGGCTAGCTGGGCCCCAGTTGTCATTATATAGCAGGCTAGCTGGGCCCCAGTTGTCATTATATAGCAGGCTAGCTGGGCCCCAGTTGTCATTATATAGCAGGCTAGCTGGGCCCCAGTTGTCATTATATAGCAGGCTAGCTGGGCCCCAGCTGTCATTATATAGCAGGCTAGCTGGGCCCCAGTTGTCATTATATAGCAGGCTAGCTGGGCCCCAGTTGTCATTATATAGCAGGCTAGCTGGGCCCCAGTTGTCATTATATAGCAGGCTAGCTGGGCCCCAGTTGTCATTATATAGCAGGCTAGCTGGGCCCCAGTTGTCATTATATAGCAGGCTAGCTGGGCCCCAGTTGTCATTATATAGCAGGCTAGCTGGGCCCCAGTTGTCATTATATAGCAGGCTAGCTGGGCCCCAGTTGTCATTATATAGCAGGCTAGCTGGGCCCCAGTTGTCATTATATAGCAGGCTAGCTGGGCCCCAGTTGTCATTATATAGCAGGCTAGCTGGGCCCCAGTTGTCATTATATAGCAGGCTAGCTGGGCCCCAGTTGTCATTATATAGCAGGCTAGCTGGGCCCCAGTTGTCATTATATAGCAGGCTAGCTGGGCCCCAGTTGTCATTATATAGCAGGCTAGCTGGGCCCCAGTTGTCATTATATAGCAGGCTAGCTGGGCCCCAGTTGTCATTATATAGCAGGCTAGCTGGGCCCCAGTTGTCATTATATAGCAGGCTAGCTGGGCCCCAGTTGTCATTATATAGCAGGCTAGCTGGGCCCCAGTTGTCATTATATAGCAGGCTAGCTGGGCCCCAGTTGTCATTATATAGCAGGCTAGCTGGGCCCCAGTTGTCATTATATAGCAGGCTAGCTGGGCCCCAGTTGTCATTATATAGCAGGCTAGCTGGGCCCCAGTTGTCATTATAGCAGACTAGCTGGGCCCCGTTGTCATTATAGCAGGCTAGCTGGCCCCAGTTGTCATTATATAGCAGGCTAGCTGGCCCCAGTTGTCATTATATAGCAGGCTAGCTGGCCCCAGTTGTCATTATATAGCAGGCTAGCTGGCCCAGTTGTCATTATATAGCAGGCTAGCTGGCACCGTTGTCATTATAGCAGGCTAGCTGGCCCCGTTGTCATTATAGAAGGCTAGCTGGCCCCGTTGTCATTATAGAAGGCTAGCTGGCCCCGTTGTCATTATAGAAGGCTAGCTGGCCCCGTTCTAATTATAGAAGGCTAGCTGGCCCCGTTCTCATTCTCTTAAAGCTAGCATTATTCGTTGTCGATTCCAACGCTAACAAGACCTCCAAGCTAGAGTTCCAATGCCTTCTTAACTGGCTTTACAAACAAATCAAGTAAGATTATGTTTGCAGTAAAAAAAAAAAAAAAAAAGTCTAATTGCATTTAGGTGGAGGGGCAGGTGGTGCACGTCTGACATGCCGTTGGTAAATGGGATCTGTCTTGTTAATCAAGCCTGAAATCACATCAGCACAGAACAAGTCAACATTTTTATTTAGCCATCACACACACTTCACTGGATTCTCCTGATTTCCAAAAGGATCTGGAATTTCCCTAAGAAAAGCAGGTTGTTATCAAGCCATGTCTGATTGAGTTAAAACAATGTGGAAGGGCAAAAAATCATCTCTGTTTATACCTGATTAATCTCAATGGCGCTTGATCATGATTTTCTGTACTAGTCAAATCCACCTTCTATTTAATTCATATTACAGGGTACTACAATGGTACAACATCCATAGAGAACTAAATAGTACTTGTTAGGCAGCAACATGGCAGCTACCATGCAATGACCATAAATACCATGTAGAATAATAGGACTCATAGCATGACGCCTGCCTGTAATATGGATTTACGATCAGAATTTGACTAAGCCAAGAAAGTGGAAGTGGCATATGATGAAATGAACCCCTAGAGAGAGAGAGAGAGAGGGAGAGAGAGAGAGAGAGACAGGAGAGTGAGAGGCATCAGAGAGGAGAGAAATAACAAGGAGAGAAATGGAAGGAACATGAGGAGAGATGTTCTCTCCTTCCACACTTGGCAGTATCGCTGTGACTTCCAGTAAGGAGAGAGCGAGACACAGCACAAGAACGAGAGCGAGAGAACGAGAGATGCAGAGGAGACGTACTGCTAGATGAGGGGGAGGGGGGGGGGAAATGCTCACTCCATTGTGCTGTAGTCACGGCAGAACAAAAACCCAAGGCCATCCTTGGGGAGAATTTCTTGTTTAAACAGAGAAGATAAATGAAAGTGGACTGGCAGAGCAGTAAGGACAGGGACGAACATAGAGGTAGGGAGACGCTTGGTTACACTCCGGCTCAGTAAGTGGAGCACTGAGGACAAAGGCAGACAATGTGTGTGAGCTTCTGAGATACTGTGCTCTTTTCAAGTCGTGTGTTACAGCCGACATATTCACACCAACACGAAGCATACTTCACAACCCACAAGATTGTCAAATAGAACACACAAATCAAAATCAAATGTTATTGGTCACATACACATATTTAGCAGATGTTATTCGTCACATCCACGTATTTATCAGATGTTATTGCGGGTGTAGTGAAAGGCTTGTGTTCCTAGGTACAGCAGTGCATTAATATCTAACAATTCACAAAAATACACACAGATCTAAAAGTAAAAGAATGGAATAAAGAAAAATATAAATATTAGGACGAGCCATGTCAGAGTGTGTGTGAGACACACACACACACAAACTCAGCAAAAAAAGAAACGTCCCATTTTCAGAACCCTGTCTTTCAAAGATAATTTGTAAAAATAACTTCACAGATCTTCATGTGACAGTATTCACCTAGGGGTCATGATTTGGAGCTGTACAAATGTTTGATGTATTAGAATAATTGATTATATAAGACCCCTTCCATTTATAGGGTCCTAGACTACAGATTAACTAAATATATATTTATTATAGTTGTAGAATTGTTCCACAGTTGTTTGCTCTTTCTCTCTCTTATAATGTGTGACTGAGACAGAACTCTGCAGGGGAGTGTGGGAGATAAGAGACGACTCAGACATTCCACAGTAAATCTACTTTGGGGAGGGGACATTTATTGCCTAGCTTTTAGATAAACACTGAACCTCTATGTTTGTATGGCTGTGGATGCAGGGTTTTGGTCTCAGGAGTAAAAAAGGTAATGACGTAGTCAGTGACATCACTAAGGCGGGACTTCGGTTTAATAAAAGAACTTGAGACCTTGTGTTTGATGCAGAACTTACTCAGCAACATTCGTGCTATGTTGCTGTTTGTCAACTTCTGTCTGCAATTGCATTAATAAAGGTTTTTGAATGACTTAATTAAAGATAGTCAAAATGCTAATTTCACCAATGAGCCAATGATGATTGACAAGGAGGAAAGGCACAAACCTAACAATTGTAAAGGGTATAAACACTGTTATCCATGCTTGTTCAATAAACCATAAACAATTAACGAACATGCACCTGTGGAACGGTCGTTAAGACACTAACAGCTTACAGACGGTAGGCAATTAAGGTCACAGTTATGAAAACTTGGGACATGAAAGAGGCCTTTCTACTGACTCTGAAAAACACAAAGAAAGTTGCCCAAGGTCCCTGCTCATCTGCGTGAACGTGCCTTAGGCATGCAGCAAGGAAGCATGAGGACTGCAGATGTGGCCAGGGAAATAAATTGCAATGTCCGTACTGTGAGACGCCTAAGACATCGCTACAGAGAGACAGGACTGACAGCTGATCGTCCTCGCAGTGGCAGACCACGTGTAACACTTGCGGGACAGGTACAGGATGGCAACAACTGCCCAAGTTACACAAGGAACGCACAATCCCTCCATCAGTGCTCAGACTGTCCGTAATATTCTGATAGGCTGGACTTAGGGCTTGTAGGCCTGTTGTAAGGAAGGTCCTCAACAGACATCACCGGCAACAACGTCGCCTATGGGCACAAACCCACCGTCGCTGGACCAGACAGGACTGGCAAAAAGTGCTCTTCACTGACGAGTCACGGTTTTGTCTCACCAGGAGCGATGGTCGGATTCGCGTTTATCGACGAAGGAATGAGCGTTACACTGAGGCCTGTACTCTGGAGGGGGATCGATTTGGAGGTGGAGGTCTGGGGCGGTGTGTCACAGCATCATCGGACTGAGCTTGCTGTCATTGCAGGCAATCTCAACGCTGTGCGTTACAGGGAAGACATCCTTCTTCCTCATGTGGTACCCTTCCTGCAGGCTCATCCTGACAACCTCCAGCACGACAATGCCACCAGCTATACTGCTCGTTCTGTGTGTGATTTCCTGCAAGACAGGAATGTCAGTGTTCTGCCATGGCCAGTGAAGAGCCCGGATCTCAATCCCAATGAGCACGTCTGGGACCTGTTGGATTGGCGGGTGAGGTCTAGGGCCATTCCCTCCAGAAATGTCCGGGAACTTGCAGGTGCCTTGGTGCAAGAGTGGGGTAACATCTCACAGCAAGAATTGGCAAATCTGGTGTAGTCCATGAGGAGGAGATGCACTGCTTTACTTAATGCAGCTGGTGGCCACACCAGATACTGACTGTTACTTTTGATTTTGACCCCCCCCCCCCCTTTTGTTCAGGGACACATTATTCCATTTCAGTTAGTCACATGTCTGTGGAACTTGTTCAGCTTATGTCTCAGTTGTTGAATCTTATGTTCATACACATATTTATACATACTAAGTTAGCTGAAAATAAACACAGTTGACAGTGAGGATGTTTCTTTTTTTGCTGAGTTTACATATACATACACACACACACTACCGTTCAAAAGTTTGGGGTCACTTAGAAATGTCCTTGTTTTTGAAAGAAAAGTAATTTTTTTGTCCATACAAATACCATCAAATTGATCAGAAATACAGTGTAGACATTGTGGCAAGTTAGCTAATCCAACTTGATCATTTTAAAAAGGCTAATTGATCATTAGAAAAGCCTTTTGCAATTATGTTAGCACCACTGAAAACTGTTGTGTTGATTAAAGAAGCAATAAAAAACTGGCCTTCTTTAGACTAGCTGAGAATCTGGAGCGTCAGCATTTGTGGGTTCTATTACAGGCTCAAAATAGCCAGACAAAGATCATTCTTCTTAAACTCTTCGGTCTATTCTTGTTCTGAGAAATGAAGGCTATTCCATGTGAGAAATTGCCAAGAAACTGAAGATCTCGTACAACGCTGTGTACTACTCCCTTCACAGAACAGCACAAACTGGCTCTAACCAGAATAGAAAGAGCAGTGGGAGGCCCCGGTGCACAACTGAGCAAGAGGACAAGTACATTAGTGTCTAGTTTGAGAAACAGAAGCTGTTTTTCCAGTCTCTCGGTCCAAGCTTTGAGGCACCTGTACTGACGTCGCTTTCTGGATGATAGTAGGGTGAATAGGCCGTGGCTCGGGTGGTTGATGTCGATGATCTTTTTGGCCTTCCTGTGACATCGGGTGCTGTAGGTGTAGGTGTCAAACACTCACACAGAAAATAAGCGACATCCTCACCTCACAGATATCTGATCAGAGACTAAAACCACGGGTACCCACACATGGAGACCCTCACACTCCATTGTCTACCAATAGTCCACCATCTCCACGTTGTGAAACAGGAGACCCCGGCGTATCGGTACAAGCACAAAATGCTGCTCCATTAAGTTGCCACAATCAGGTCTCGTGATCTGCCCGATCAAATCCCAGTTTCATTTGCTTAATGCAACTCAATTGATGGTGCATTATTCACAAGGGGCCAAAGGTGGATTTCTCAAGCCTGGTTTCCTGGAAAATTCTCCTACGGACTGTGCAGCTAAATGGCTCTTAAACTCGTACGGACACTGTCCTTTAAGACGGGTCCGTTCAGACTGCTTTGCACATAACCACTAAGTGCTGGCCCTGACGTGCCATGTATAAACTAGTGTGTGATAGAGCTTAAGTAGTTCCTTTCCTGGTGTTTATGGAGTTGCAGGGAGGGTTTATGGAGTTGGGGACAAAGGCAATGAATGTTGGGCTACTTTGCTTTTTTACATTTGACTATTCACAGAATGTTTCCAATCCTGGTCTTGGGGTGGGGCCATTCACAGGGCTCTATAAAATCCACATTGCAGAGAATGAGGACGGAATCACGGAATCCAGATATTAAAACGGAATTCAACAATATTCAAAAAAGTATTGAACTTGGTAGAAAACACATTAATTTGTCCAAGACAAGACTAGAACAGAATGCATCAGTGATTCGTATTTTCCTGCAACTTTATGAAGCGGTGAGGAATGCCCGTGTCTGCGCGGCGAGGAATGCCCGTGTCTGCGCGGCGAGGAATGCCCGTGTCTGCGCGGCGAGGAATGCCCGTGTCTGCGCGGCGAGGAATGCCCGTGTCTGCGCGGCGAGGAATGCCCGTGTCTGCGCGGCGAGGAATGCCCGTGTCTGCGCGGCGAGGAATGCCCGTGTCTGTGGTGCGAGCGCATGTCTGCACATTGTGTAGCCATTAGCGATGATGCTAATTATAACCATCTTCTGTTAGATGGAAAGGCTTTCCCAAAAACCTTACCATTTAAAATGTCTACCACAAAGTAGCCTATGCCTACCTGGCAGAATGATATCATGAACATTTCCATCAATCCAGTGGCCATTTGCTTTGCAAACTCTCCAACCACAAGAGCGCTACACAAACATCGCTAACCAAACAGTCTCTTGTTGGATCATACTACAACCCAAAATCAAAAAAAGATGAAATTTTGTTATTTTTCAATTTTTTCAAGGTTTCTGTAATTCCCAAACGAAGAAAACTACATTTGTGGAGAAACAAATAAGATTTTATAAGGCCATACATTCGTGATAGTATTGATCAATAAGTAGTAATTAAGGCGATTAAAGGATTGATAGACTAGCTCTGATTTCCTGTGCGTCAGGTGAATCAAAATAACGGTTGTAATGTGGTTGGCTGCAATAAAATGCCTTTTCTCGTGGACAGTGTCACGGATCAATGTTGGCGCCTCAAGGGATTTGACTCACCTTCCACTCCACTGATGCACTTGACGCGGTCGCGCACCTCCACGTTGTATGCCTCGAAGGACATGAAGACGCCGTCCGGGTGGTAGGGCTCGCGCTGCGCGTACACCTTGGAGTAGCTGTGCTGGAACTCGAAGCGCTCGTAACCGTCGTACTGCACCACCTTGCCGTAAACGTCAAAGTACTTCTCCAGCCAGCTGAAAGGGAAGTACACTTCAGCACCGTCCCGCCGAGCCTTTATCGTGACGTCATCGTTAATCAGGCAGTCGATCTCTTCGTACTTGATGCCGGCAGCTCCGCCTACTATGGGCGGCGGCTCCGGGGGCTGCGGAGGTTGCTGCTGGCTGCTAATGCTGGCGTCGCCCCCCTTGGCGCTGGGGGGTGGCGGCGGGGCCCGCGGGAGGAAGCGCAGGGCGGTGTCGCTGGAGCAGCGGTTCCACAGAAGCACGGTGAGGAGGGTGAAGAGGGCGCAGATGACGATCAGGGTCTTGTAGTTGACCCGGGCCGCCAGGCAACGCATGGTCACAGCACGCCTGCACAGGGGGAAACAGAGACTTATTAATAGTATCTTTTGACAACATTAAGTATACAAGACATGTGCCTTCGGAAAGTATTCAGACCCCAGAACTTTTCCCACATTGTTACGTTACTGCCTTATTCTAAAATGGATTAAATCGTCATCACCCCCCCCCCCTCAATCTACACACAATACCCCATAATGACAAAGCAAAAACAGGTTTTTATACATTTTTGTAAATCTATTGCAAATTTAAAAAAACTGAAATAGATTTACATAAGTATTGTGGATGGGTCTGAAAACTTCCCAATGTAGATACAGGCAGCCTTCCTACTTCATTTGCCGCAGAGGAAGGAGTTTAATGGCTGTGAAAGGAGAAAACTGAGGATGGATCAACAAAAATAGAAAGGAGGAAGTCGGTAGAGAATACAAATACTCCAAAATATGCATCCTGTTTGCAACAAGGCACTAAAGTAATACTGCAAAAAAATATGGCAAAACAATAAATGTTTTGTACGAAACACAAAGTGTTATGTTTGTGGAAAATACAACATTACTGAGCGCCACTCTGTATTTTCATCATGTTATGGGTATGCTGTAATTGTTAAGGACATGGGAGATTCAGGATAAAAAAAATTTACTGAATGGAGCTAAGGACAGGCAAAATTCTAGAGGAAAACCTTGTTCAGTCTGCTTTCCACCAGACACTGGGAAATTAATTAACATTTCAGCAGGACAATAACCTAAAACAAAGCCACATTTACACTGGAGTTACTCACCAAGAAGACAGTGAATGTTCCTGAGTGGTAGTTACAGTTGAGACTTTAATTTTCTTGGAAAATCCAAGACCTGAAAAATGGTTGACTAGCAATGATCAACAACCAAATTTGACAGAGCTTGAAGATTATATATATATGTTTTAAATAATGGGCAAATGTTGCACAATCCAGGTGTGGAAAGCTCTTTAGAGACTTACCCAGAAAGACTAATCTCTGCCAAAGGTATGTCATGATGTTGGCCTGTTGGTGAGGTTTATGACCCCCATAAATACCTTTCCCCCTTTCCTCGCTCTCTACTCTACAGAGTGACTCTTGGAAAGCCCTTTGTTAAGTAGAGGGACTCTGATAACATCAAAGGGGTGGGGAAAGGAACCATATTTCGGTAATCCAACCAGCTGAAAATATGCGTTGGTACTTAATGAATATGATGTCAAATCAGTTGTCGTCTGAGACATTATTACTAATGATAGGATGACAAACTATCTTGGGAAGTCTACACATCCTAGTTATCAGATTCACATGGAATTGTGCAATTGAAATGTTTAAATATGAAACTATTTGTGAAAAGATTAAATGTAATTTTAGCTTCTAAATGAGAGAATGGTTTTCATAGAGTAAAAGCTCTGTTCACTCAGTGGCCCCGCCCAAGTGAACAGACATTGGTTGTGAACTATGAAACATGCCCTTCTCTCCCCTACTACATAAGCCCTTTACGAAAATGTAACATTTGTGTTCCGAGGACGTGAGGACTCCAGTCCAGACGTTAAAAGGGCTAATATCAAACTACAGAACTTCAGCGTGAGCTCAAAGTATGGCAACTTGGTATGAACTTTGAACTCTTATTCACTAAAGAAGTGATACCGCCTATACCGCTAACTCAACGGAGTTAGCAGCAGCAGCTGTAAACGTGGGCTAGTAAAGGACGGACAAAGTTCTACCACACGACGACCGTACTACAACGTATTCCGTTCTACCAGATATTCTTCAGAGGACAAGAGATCTCTGCTGGGCACCCCGGCCTTCCACCTACGAACAACCTATCGAAGTAAATAGGTTGTTTGTTTCCAAATGGGCGGTTATGTAGAATGCGTAAGATTCTGTATTTACGATAGCATAGCTGCATTGCAGTCCACTAGAGACACAATCCCTTTGTTCCTCAGTCTTCCTGCGCTTTCATTCAAACCCAACCACCTTTCTTTGTGTAACCAGCCGTCATATCGGTTCCGTCCGCTGGGGATGTCTTCCTGTATGACATAATTAGTAATCAATGTATGATCCATACTGTGTATATGTAATTCTGTGTGATTAGTTAGGTATTTAGTAAATAAATAGTTAAACCAAATTTTGTACTGCTGATTCAACTTGTTTTCCAGAGTTCGTGAAGATAACCAACAATTCTACGATGTTCAGATGAGACTGAATAAGGTGACGATTAATTATTGACTGCTATTGATGTAAAAGATTACCAGGTCTTTAAGAGTTTATTCGGAAGATAACAGCTCTATAAAACATTCTTTCGTGGTGCCCCGACTTCCTAGTTAATTACATTTACATGATTAGTTTAATCAGGTAATATTAATTAGAGAAATGATTTTATAGAATAGAATCACTTAATCTGTCATAGCAAAGACACGACAGGTACTTCTACAAAGTATTAACTCAGGGGTGTGAATACTTACGTAAATGAGATATTTCTGTATTAAATGTAATAGCCCCCAAAAACATGCATTGTGTTTAGATGGTTAAGAACATTTCTTTTCATATACATTTTGAAATTCAGACTAACATGTGGAATAAATCAAAGAGAATGAATAGTTTTTTTGAAAAGTGTTTTTTCCCCCTCAGATTTAAATAAACAATTCCAGGTGAAAGGTCACAGCTTTCTAGAGGGGGAAACACACACACACACTAATAAAATAGTGTTAAACGGCTGTCAACTCAACTGGTTGTAAATACCTGCATTTAACTTCTGCTATACGTTAGGAGATAAATGTTGCGTTCATTTCACCGGTCACATTATTATGAAGCTTACGGTAGTCCCCAGTCACGTGGCATTTGTTTACAAGCATACGACGATGACGACAGACCGGAGCCTTGCGAGTTGCTTTACTGTTGTGCAGCATGCACCAGGTAATCTAATTACAGATTGGAATTCAGAGCTAAATGTTTGCCGGCTAGATATCCTATAACTACTAAGTTGTGTCTAAAATGTGCTAAATGTTCTGCAGTTAAATATGTAGCAAAAAAATACACTGCTCAAAAAAATAAAGGGAACACTTAAACAACACAATGTAACTCTTCCAAGTCAATCACACTTCTGTGAAATCAAACTGTCCACTTAGGAAGCAACACTGATTGACAATAAATTTCACATGCTGTTGTGCAAATGGAATAGACAAAAGGTGGAAATTATAGGCAATTAGCAAGACACCCCCAATAAAGGAGTGGTTCTGCAGGTGGTGACCACAGACCACTTCTCAGTTCCTATGCTTCCTGGCTGATGTTTTGGTCACTTTTGAATGCTGGCGGTGCTTTCCCTCTAGTGGTAGCATGAGACGGAGTCTACAACCCACACAAGTGGCTCAGGTAGTGCAGCTCATCCAGGATGGCACATCAATGCGAGCTGTGGCAAGAAGGTTTGCTGTGTCTGTCAGCGTAGTGTCCAGAGCATGGAGGCGCTACCAGGAGACAGGCCAGTACATCAGGAGACGTGGAGGAGGCCGTAGGAGGGCAACAACCCAGCAGCAGGACCGCTACCTCCGCCTTTGTGCAAGGAGGAGCACTGCCAGAGCCCTGCAAAATGACCTCCAGCAGGCCACAAATGTGCATGTGTCAGCATATGGTCTCACAAGGGGTCTGAGGATCTCATCTCGGTACCTAATGGCAGTCAGGCTACCTCTGGCGAGCACATGGAGGGCTGTGCGGCCCCACAAAGAAATGCCACCCCACACCATGACTGACCCACCGCCAAACCGGTCATGCTGGAGGATGTTGCAGGCAGCAGAACGTTCTCCACGGCGTCTCCAGACTCTGTCACGTCTGTCACATGTGCTCATGTGCTCAGTGTGAACCTGCTTTCATCTGTGAAGAGCACAGGGCGCCAGTGGCGAATTTGCCAATCTTGGTGTTCTCTGGCATATGCCAAACGTCCTGCACGGTGCTGGGCTGTGAGCACAACCCCCACCTGTGGACGTCGGGCCCTCATACCACCCTCATGGAGTCTGTTTCTGACCGTTTGAGCAGACACATGCACATTTGTGGCCTGCTGGAGGTCATTTTGCAGGGCTCTGGCAGTGCACCTCCTTGCACAAAGGCGGAGGTAGCGGTCCTGCTGCTGGGTTGTTGCCCTCCTACGGCCTCCTCCACGTCTCCTGATGTACTGGCCTGTCTCCTGGTAGCGCCTCCATGCTCTGGACACTACGCTGACAGACACAGCAAACCTTTTTGCCACAGCTCGCATTGATGTGCCATCCTGGATGAACTGCACTACCTGAGCCACTTGTGTGGGTTGTAGACTCCGTCTCATGCTACCACTAGAGTGAGAGCACCGCCAGCATTCAAAAGTGACCAAAACATCAGCCAGGAAGCATAGGAAATGAGAAGTGGTCTGTGGTCACCACCTGCAGAATCACTCCTTTTTTGGGGGTGTCTTGCTAATTGCCTATAATTTCCACCTTTTGTCTATTCCATTTGCACAACAGCATGTGAAATTTATTGTCAATCAGTGTTGCTTCCTAAGTGGACAGTTTGATTTCACAGAAGTGTGATTGACTTGGAGTTACATTGTGTTGTTTAAGTGTTCCCTTTATTTTTTTGAGCAGTGTAAATAATCAAGCATTCACTTGGTAACAGCAGAGAATCCCCTCCTGGAGCAAGAGCCTCACTGGCTAATATTTGTTTTGTGCAGCAAACTGTGAAGCATTTGAGTTACTTGTATAGTTCAGTAAGAAACTGTACAAAAATATTCACAACGCGATCATTAGCATTTATTAGCATTCTCTATGGGATTTTACATGTACTTGTTAGCATTGTTCATCCTCAGATTGCAGAGTATTAGTGGGGTTTGAAAACCGTGGCCCTTGTGATCAGTGCCAATATTACTGAATATCCCCGTATGACACAAGGTCGGTATGACTATCTGGATACCACACAAGCCAAGAAAGCATTGGCGTCAATATGGTCCAAGCATCCCTGTGGAACGCTTTCAACACCTTGTAGCTTGTAGAGTCCATGCCCTGACGAATTGAGGCTGTTCTGAGGGAATGTGAGGACACACACACACAATATTATGGTGTTCTTAATATTTTGTATACTCCGTGTACTTCTGCTGTACCACTACTACTGTCACCATATGTGTGGCTCTCAACATCTTCAACAAAAACACATGCAACGTGTTATCTGGGAGCTTCATTGATACAAACAAGAGAGGTGTTGGGATGTGGGGAAAAACAGCACAGATAGTCACACTCCAACACTAGCCTACTGCTCTACACCGACAGGTCTGGGCTCCACAGCTCACGGTTCTAGACAGAGCCCACAGGCCTGGGCTCCACAGCTCACGGTTCTAGACAGAGCCCACAGGCTTGGGCTCCACAGCTCACGGGTGATCAATTAAGGAATATTGATTACACAAAGTAGACTAAACCGCTTAAGAAGATGCAAGGTGATTGAGGAGCATCTGCAGATGAGTTGATGAGAATCAAATGCAGATTAACTTGAGGAAAGGAACCAGCATTATGGTAAATGTGATGACGAGCAGCATTGGCAATTAGTTTATTTGTGTACGCCTTTTGCAGCTGCTTCCGCTTGAGGGTTGGGAATGGAAAACATTCAACTACCACTTCAGAGGCTTGCATAAACCAATTCACATAGCGCATCTGTCAGGATTGGCAGTTTTAAATGAGCACAGGGGTGGAGGGTGAACAAGGAGTAAATAGCTAGAATAGTGTTTTCCAAATAGTGGATCACAGACAGTCCCTCTTTGGTTGTGGCTAAACTCTTTTGTCTACGAGAACAGTATTAAGAACTTGAAACACTTTGAGGTGAGGGTCAAAACTAGATAGAAAGGCTGGAGTAGACGTCTACCAGGCGAACGAGACGCGTCGATTCATTCACCCGATTAACAGTGCCAATCAGCGCGGGTCCGAGACTCACGTCGTCGGCCATGTTTCTGGCATTTCCATCGTCCTGAGAGAAATCAATAGGCAAACCCCCTCAATTACAGCTTACGGCGCTAGGAGTTGCAGATGCAGCAACGACAAAGACTCGGCCTTCCCACAATACAGGAGGCGAGAGAGAGGGTAGAAAATCATTACTTCCAAGAGCATCTCAATGCTTCAGCTTAATCCAGCCACAGCTAAAGGTCAGCACAATGAATGTGCATTAATTCCACAATGGGAGCAATCTGCCCTAGCAACGCCGAGTCAAATTACAACCATAATGGTCTCTGGTCTCCAACAAAGTTATACACCAAGGACAAGCATGTAGCCAGACAAGGACTCCAGGAGTTAGGAAGTTACAGTTCTCTCTAATAAGCGTGTCGAGTAAAGGCATGATATGATACAGGATACGAGGCAGGATAGGCTACTCTCTTAAGAACAGCCTTGAGTGCTAGGTAATTTAAAATGTCAGTCAAATGATCAATAATATAATAATGCTCTTAGGAAAAATATGTTTATTTTATTTACAATCTGTAGACACTATGAGAATAGAAAGGTTCACAACGTTTGTGAAACATCACAGCTGAAAAATATATACCAAATAGAAACCAAAAGTGGATGGTGTTCAGAAATAGATGGGAGGGGTGGAGGGGAGCTGAAAGATGTATAAGCTGGAAGTAGAAACCTAAGTGTTGTTGTCGATTCGTTTACTCCAATTAGGGGAGGGGTGGTAGGGTTAGGGGAGGGGTGGTAGGGTTAGGAGAGGGGCGGTAGGGTTAGGGGAGGGGCGGTAGGGTTAGGAGAGGGGCGGTAGGGTTAGGAGAGGGGCGGTAGGGTTAGGAGAGGGGCGGTAGGGTTATGAGAGGGGCGGTAGGGTTGGGAGAGGGGCGGTAGGGTTGGGAGAGGGGCGGTAGGGTTGGGAGAGGGGCGGTAGGGTTGGGAGAGGGGCGGTAGGGTTGGGAGAGGGGCGGTAGGGTTGGGAGAGGGGCGGTAGGGTTGGGAGAGGGGCGGTAGGGTTAGGAGAGGGGCGGTAGGGTTAGGAGAGGGGCGGTAGAGTTAGGGGAGGGGCGGTAGGGTTAGGGGAGGGGCGGTAGGGTTAGGGGAGGGGCGGTAGGGTTAGGGGAGGGGCGGTAGGGTTAGGGGAGGGGCGGTAGGGTTAGGGGAGGGGCGGTAGGGTTAGGGGAGGGGCGGTAGGGTTAGGGGAGGGGCGGTAGGGTTAAGGGAGGGGCGGTAGGGTTAGGGGAGGGGCGGTGGGGTGAGGGGAGGTAGGGTTAGGAGAGGGGAGGTAGGGTTAGGAGAGGGGTGGTAGGGTTAGGGGAGGGGTGGTAGGGTTAGGGGAGGGGTGGTAGGAGAGGGGCGGTAGGGTTAGGAAAGGGGCGGTAGGGTTAGGAGAGGGGCGGTAGGGTTAGGAGAGGGGAGGTAGGGTTAGGAGAGGGGAGGTAGGGTTAGGAGAGGGGCGGTAGGGTTAGGAGAGGGGCGGTAGGGTTAGGAGAGGGGCGGTAGGGTTAGGAGAGGGGCGGTAGGGTTAGGAGAGGGGCGGTAGGGTTAGGGGAGGGGCGGTAGGGTTAGGGGAGGGGCGGTAGGGTTAGGGGAGGGGCGGTAGGGTTAGGGGCGGGGCGTTAGGGTTAGGGGAGGGGCGGTAGGGTTAGGGGAGGGGCGGTAGGGTTAGGGGAGGGGCGGTAGGGTTAGGAGAGGGGCGGTAGGGTTAGGAGAGGGGCGGTAGGGTTAGGAGAGGGGCGGTAGAGTTAGGGGAGGGGCGGTAGGGTTAGGGGAGGTAGGGTTAGGGGAGGGGCGGTAGAGTTAGGGGAGGGGCGGTAGGGTTAGGGGAGGGGCGGTAGGGTTAGGGGAGGGGCGGTAGGGTTAGGGGAGGGGCGGTAGGGTTAGGAGAGGGGCGGTAGGGTTAGGAGAGGGGCGGTAGGGTTAGGAGAGGGGCGGTAGGGTTAGGAGAGGGGCGGTAGGGTTAGGAGAGGGGCGGTAGGGTTAGGAGAGGGGCGGTAGGGTTAGGGGAGGGGCGGTAGGGTTAGGAGAGGGGCGGTAGGGTTAGGAGAGGGGCGGTAGGGTTAGGAGAGGGGCGGTAGGGTTAGGAGAGGGGCGGTAGGGTTAGGGGAGGGGCGGTAGGGTTAGGGGAGGGGCGGTAGGGTTAGGGGAGGGGCGGTAGGGTTAGGGGAGGGGCGGTAGGGTTAGGGGAGGGGCGGTAGGGTTAGGGGAGGGGCGGTAGAGTTAGGGGAGGGGCGGTAGGGTTAGGGGCGGTAGGGTTAGGGGAGGGGCGGTAGGGTTAGGGGAGGGGCGGTAGGGTTAGGGGAGGGGCGGTAGGGTTAGGGGAGGGGCGGTAGGGTTAGGGGAGGGGCGGTAGGGTTAGGAGAGGGGCGGTAGGGTTAGGGGAGGGGCGGTAGGGTTAGGGGAGGGGCGGTAGGGTTAGGGGAGGGGCGGTAGGGTTAGGGGAGGGGCGGTAGGGTTAGGGGAGGGGCGGTAGGGTTAGGGGAGGGGCGGCAGGGTTAGGGGAGGGGCGGTAGGGTTAGGGGAGGGGCGGTAGGGTTAGGGGAGGGGCGGTAGGGTTAGGGGAGGGGCGGTAGGGTTAGGGAGGGGCGGTAGGGTTAGGAGAGGGGCGGTAGAGTTAGGGGAGGGGCGGTAGGGTTAGGGGAGGTAGGGTTAGGGGAGGGGAGGTAGGGTTAGGGGAGGGGCGGTAGAGTTAGGGGAGGGGCGGTAGGGTTAGGGGAGGGGCGGTAGGGTTAGGGGAGGGGCGGTAGGGTTAGGGGAGGGGCGGTAGGGTTAGGGGAGGGGCGGTAGGGTTAGGAGAGGGGCGGTAGGGTTAGGGGAGGGGCGGTAGGGTTAGGGAGGGGCGGTAGGGTTAGGGGAGGGGCGGTAGGGTTAGGGGAGGGGCGGTAGGGTTAGGGGAGGGGCGGTAGGGTTAGGGGAGGGGCGGTAGGGTTAGGGAGGGGCGGTAGGGGTTAGGAGAGGGGCGGTAGGGTTAGGGGAGGGGCGGTAGGGTTAGGGGAGGGTAGGGTTAGGGGAGGGGCGGTAGGGTTAGGGGAGGGGCGGTAGGGTTAGGGGAGGGGCGGTAGGGTTAGGAGAGGGGCGGTAGAGTTAGGGGAGGGGCGGTAGGGTTAGGGGAGGGGCGGTAGGGTTAGGGGAGGGGCGGTAGGGTTAGGGGAGGGGCGGTAGGGTTAGGAGGGGCGGTAGGGTTAGGAGAGGGGCGGTAGGGTTAGGAGAGGGGCGGTAGGGTTAGGAGAGGGGCGGTAGGGTTAGGGGAGGGGCGGTAGGGTTAGGGGAGGGGCGGTAGTGTTAGGGGAGGGGCGGTAGGGTTAGGGGAGGGGCGGTAGGGTTAGGAGAGGGGCGGTAGGGTTAGGAGAGGGGCGGTAGGGTTAGGAGAGGGGCGGTAGGGTTAGGGGAGGGGCGGTAGGGTTAGGGGAGGGGCGGTAGGGTTAGGGGAGGGGCGGTAGGGTTAGGGGAGGGGCGGTAGGGTTAGGGGAGGGGCGGTAGGGTTAGGGGAGGGGCGGTAGGGTTAGGGGAGGGGCGGTAGGGTTAGGGGAGGGGCGGTAGGGTTAGGGGAGGGGCGGTAGGGTTAGGAGAGGGGCGGTAGGGTTAGGAGAGGGGCGGTAGGGTTAGGAGAGGGGCGGTAGAGTTAGGGGAGGGGCGGTAGGGTTAGGGGAGGGGCGGTAGGGTTAGGGGAGGGGCGGTAGGGTTAGGGGAGGGGCGGTAGGGTTAGGGGAGGGGCGGTAGGGTTAGGAGAGGGGCGGTAGGGTTAGGAGAGGGGCGGTAGGGTTAGGGGAGGGGCGGTAGGGTTAGGGGAGGGGCGGTAGGGTTAGGGGAGGGGCGGTAGGGTTAGGGGAGGGGCGGTAGGGTTAGGGGAGGGGCGGTAGGGTTAGGGGAGGGGCGGTAGGGTTAGGAGAGGGGCGGTAGGGTTAGGAGAGGGGCGGTAGAGTTAGGGGAGGGGCGGTAGGGTTAGGGGAGGGGCGGTAGGGTTAGGGGAGGGGCGGTAGGGTTAGGAGGGGCGGTAGGGTTAGGAGAGGGGCGGTAGGGTTAGGGGAGGGGCGGTAGGGTTAGGGGAGGGGCGGTAGGGTTAGGAGGGGCGGTAGGGTTAGGAGAGGGGCGGTAGGGTTAGGAGAGGGGCGGTAGGGTTAGGAGAGGGGCGGTAGGGTTAGGAGAGGGGCGGTAGGGTTAGGAGAGGGGCGGTAGGGTTAGGGGAGGGGCGGTAGGGTTAGGGGAGGGGCGGTAGGGTTAGGGGAGGGGCGGTAGGGTTAGGGGAGGGGCGGTAGGGTTAGGGGAGGGGCGGTGGGTTAGGAGAGGGGCGGTAGGGTTAGGAGAGGGGCGGTAGGGTTAGGAGAGGGGCGGTAGGGTTAGGAGAGGGGCGGTAGGGTTAGGAGAGGGGCGGTAGGGTTAGGGGAGGGGCGGTAGGGTTAGGGGAGGTAGGGTTAGGGGAGGTAGGGTTAGGGGAGGTAGGGTTAGGAGAGGGGCGGTAGGGTTAGGAGAGGGGCGGTAGGGTTAGGGGAGGGGCGGTAGGGTTAGGAGAGGGGCGGTAGGGTTAGGAGAGGGGCGGTAGAGTTAGGGGAGGGGCGGTAGGGTTAGGGGAGGGGCGGTAGGGTTAGGGGAGGGGCGGTAGGGTTAGGGGAGGGGCGGTAGGGTTAGGAGGGGCGGTAGGGTTAGGAGGGGCGGTAGGGTTAGGAGAGGGGCGGTAGGGTTAGGAGAGGGGCGGTAGGGTTAGGAGAGGGGCGGTAGGGTTAGGAGAGGGGCGGTAGGGTTAGGGGAGGGGCGGTAGGGTTAGGGGAGGGGCGGTGGGTTAGGAGAGGGGCGGTAGGGTTAGGAGAGGGGCGGTAGGGTTAGGAGAGGGGCGGTAGGGTTAGGAGAGGGGCGGTAGGGTTAGGAGAGGGGCGGTAGGGTTAGGAGAGGGGCGGTAGGGTTAGGAGAGGGGCGGTAGGGTTAGGAGAGGGGCGGTAGGGTTAGGGGAGGGGCGGTAGGGTTAGGGGAGGTAGGGTTAGGGGAGGTAGGGTTAGGGGAGGTAGAGTTAGGGGAGGTAGGGTTAGGAGAGGGGTGGTAGGGTTAGGAGAGGGGTGGTAGGGTTAGGGGAGGGGTGGTAGGGTTAGGGGAGGGGTGGTAGGGTTAGGGGAGGGGTGGTAGGGTTAGGGGAGGGGTGGTAGGGTTAGGGGAGGGGTGGTAGGGTTAGGGGAGGGGTGGTAGGGTTAGGAGAGGGGCGGTAGGGTTAGGAGAGGGGAGGTAGGGTTAGGAGAGGGGAGGTAGGGTTAGGAGATGGGAGGTAGGGTTAGGAGAGGGGAGGTAGGGTTAGGGGAGGGGCGGTAGGGTTAGGGTGGTAGGGTTAGGGGAGGTAGGGTTAGGGGAGGTAGGGTTAGGGGAGGTAGGGTTAGGGGAGGTAGGGTTAGGGGAGGTAGGGTTAGGAGAGGGGCGGTAGGGAGAGGGGAGGTAGGGTTAGGAGAGGGGTGGTAGGGTTAGGAGAGGGGTGGTAGGGTTAGGAGAGGGGTGGTAGGGTTAGGAGAGGGGAGGTAGGGTTAGGAGAGGGGAGGTAGGGTTAGGAGAGGGGAGGTAGGGTTAGGAGAGGGGAGGTAGGGTTAGGAGAGGGGAGGTAGGGTTAGGAGAGGGGAGGTAGGGTTAGGAGAGGGGTGGTAGGGTTAGGGGAGGGGTGGTAGGGTTAGGGGAGGGGCGGTAGGGTTAGGGGAGGGGCGGTAGGGTTAGGGGAGGTAGGGTTAGGGGAGGTAGGGTTAGGGGAGGTAGAGTTAGGGGAGGTAGGGTTAGGAGAGGGGCGGTAGGGTTAGGGGAGGGGCGGTAGGGTTAGGGGAGGGGCGGTAGGGTTAGGGGAGGGGCGGTAGGGTTAGGGGAGGGGCGGTAGGGTTAGGGGAGGGGCGGTAGGGTAGGGTTAGGGGAGGGGCGGTAGGGTTAGGGGAGGGGCGGTAGGGTTAGGGAGAGGGGCGGTAGGGTTAGGAGAGGGGCGGTAGGGTTAGGGAGAGGGGCGGTAGGGTTAGGGGAGGGGCGGTAGGGTTAGGGGAGGGGCGGTAGGGTTAGGGGAGGGGCGGTAGGGTTAGGGGAGGGGCGGTAGGGTTAGGGGAGGGGCGGTAGGGTTAGGGGAGGGGCGGTAGGGTTAGGAGAGGGGCGGTAGAGTTAGGGGAGGGGCGGTAGGGTTAGGGGAGGGGCGGTAGGGTTAGGGGAGGGGCGGTAGGGTTAGGGAGGGGCGGTAGGGTTAGGAGGGGCGGTAGGGTTAGGAGGGGGCGGTAGGGTTAGGAGAGGGGCGGTAGGGTTAGGAGAGGGGCGGTAGGGTTAGGAGAGGGGCGGTAGGGTTAGGAGAGGGGCGGTAGGGTTAGGAGAGGGGCGGTAGGGTTAGGGGAGGGGCGGTAGGGTTAGGGGAGGGGCGGTAGGGTTAGGGGAGGGGCGGTGGGTTAGGGGAGGGGCGGTAGGGTTAGGAGAGGGGCGGTAGGGTTAGGAGAGGGGCGGTAGGGTTAGGAGAGGGGCGGTAGGGTTAGGGGAGGGGCGGTAGGGTTAGGGGAGGTAGGGTTAGGGGAGGTAGGGTTAGGGGAGGTAGGGTTAGGGGAGGTAGGGTTAGGAGAGGGGCGGTAGGGTTAGGAGAGGGGCGGTAGGGTTAGGGGAGGGGAGGTAGGGTTAGGGGAGGGGAGGTAGGGTTAGGGGAGGGGGGGTAGGGTTAGGGGAGGGGCGGTAGGGTTAGGAGAGGGGTGGTAGGGTTAGGAGAGGGGTGGTAGGGTTAGGAGAGGGGTGGTAGGGTTAGGAGAGGGGTGGTAGGGTTAGGAGAGGGGTGGTAGGGTTAGGAGAGGGGTGGTAGGTTTAGGAGAGGGGTGGTAGGGTTAGGAGAGGGGTGGTAGGGTTAGGAGAGGGGTGGTAGGGTTAGGAGAGGGGTGGTAGGGTTAGGAGAGGGGTGGTAGGGTTAGGAGAGGGGTGGTAGGGTTAGGGGAGGGGTGGTAGGGTTAGGGGAGGGGTGGTAGGGTTAGGGGAGGGGTGGTAGGGTTAGGAGAGGGGTGGTAGGGTTAGGAGAGGGGTGGTAGGGTTAGGAGAGGGGTGGTAGGGTTAGGAGAGGGGTGGTAGGGTTAGGAGAGGGGTGGTAGGGTTAGGAGAGGGGTGGTAGGGTTAGGGGAGGGGTGGTAGGGTTAGGGGGGGGGGGGTAGGGTTAGGGGGGGGGTGGTAGGGTTAGGAGAGGGGTCGTAGAGTTAGGGGAGGGGTGGTAGGGTTAGGAGAGGGGAGGTAGGGTTAGGGGAGGGGCGGTAGGGTTAGGGGAGGGGCGGTAGGGTTAGGAGAGGGGCGGTAGGGTTAGGAGAGGGGCGGTAGGGTTAGGGGAGGGGCGGTAGAGTTAGGGTGGTAGAGTTAGGGGAGGTAGGGTTAGGGGAGGTAGGGTTAGGGGAGGTAGGGTTAGGGGAGGTAGGGTTAGGAGAGGGGAGGTAGGGTTAGGAGATGGGAGGTAGGGTTAGGAGAGGGGTGGTAGGGTTAGGAGAGGGGTGGTAGGGTTAGGAGAGGGGTGGTAGGGTTAGGAGAGGGGTGGTAGGGTTAGGAGAGGGGAGGTAGGGTTAGGAGAGGGGTGGTAGGGTTAGGAGAGGGGTGGTAGGGTTAGGAGAGGGGAGGTAGGGTTAGGGGAGGGGCGGTAGGGTTAGGGGAGGGGCGGTAGGGTTAGGGGAGGGGCGGTAGGGTTAGGGGAGGGGCGGTAGGGTTAGGGGAGGGGCGGTGGGTTAGGGGAGGGGCGGTAGGGTTAGGGGAGGGGCGGTAGGGTTAGGGGAGGGGCGGTAGGGTTAGGAGAGGGGCGGTAGGGTTAGGAGAGGGGCGGTAGGGTTAGGAGAGGGGCGGTAGGGTTAGGAGAGGGGCGGTAGGGTTAGGAGAGGGGCGGTAGGGTTAGGAGAGGGGCGGTAGGGTTAGGAGAGGGGCGGTAGGGTTAGGAGAGGGGCGGTAGGGTTAGGGGTAGGGTTAGGGGAGGTAGGGTTAGGGGAGGTAGGGTTAGGGGAGGTAGGGTTAGGGGAGGTAGGGTTAGGGGCGGTAGGGTTAGGGAGGGGCGGTAGGGTTAGGGGAGGGGCGGTAGGGTTAGGGGAGGGGCGGTAGGGTTAGGGGAGGGGCGGTAGGGTTAGGGGAGGGGCGGTAGGGTTAGGGGAGGGGCGGTAGGGTTAGGGGAGGGGCGGTAGGGTTAGGGGAGGGGCGGTAGGGTTAGGGAGAGGGGCGGTAGGGTTAGGAGAGGGGTGGTAGGGTTAGGAGAGGGGTGGTAGGGTTAGGAGAGGGGTGGTAGGGTTAGGAGAGGGGTGGTAGGGTTAGGAGAGGGGTGGTAGGGTTAGGAGAGGGGTGGTAGGGTTAGGAGAGGGGTGGTAGGGTTAGGAGAGGGGTGGTAGGGTTAGGAGAGGGGTGGTAGGGTTAGGAGAGGGGTGGTAGGGTTAGGGGAGGGGTGGTAGGGTTAGGGGAGGGGTGGTAGGGTTAGGAGAGGGGTGGTAGGGTTAGGAGAGGGGTGGTAGGGTTAGGAGAGGGGTGGTAGGGTTAGGAGAGGGGTGGTAGGGTTAGGAGAGGGGTGGTAGGGTTAGGAGAGGGGTGGTAGGATTAGGGGAGGGGTGGTAGGGTTAGGGGAGGGGTGGTAGGGTTAGGGGAGGGGTGGTAGGGTTAGGAGAGGGGTGGTAGAGTTAGGGGAGGGGTGGTAGGGTTAGGGGAGGGGTGGTAGGGTTAGGGGAGGGGCGGTAGGGTTAGGGGAGGGGCGGTAGGGTTAGGAGAGGGGCGGTAGGGTTAGGAGAGGGGCGGTAGGGTTAGGAGAGGGGCGGTAGGGTTAGGGGAGGGGCGGTAGAGTTAGGGTGGTAGAGTTAGGGTGGTAGGGTTAGGGGAGGTAGGGTTAGGGGAGGTAGGGTTAGGGGAGGTAGGGTTAGGGGAGGTAGGGTTAGGAGAGGGGGGGTAGGGTTAGGAGAGGGGAGGTAGGGTTAGGAGAGGGGTGGTAGGGTTAGGAGAGGGGTGGTAGGGTTAGGGGAGGGGTGGTAGGGTTAGGGGAGGGGCGGTAGGGTTAGGGGAGGGGCGGTAGGGGTAGGGGAGGGGCGGGAGGGTTAGGGGAGGGGCGGTAGGGTTAGGGGAGGGGCGGTAGGGTTAGGGGAGGGGCGGTAGGGTTAGGGGAGGGGCGGTAGGGTTAGGGGAGGGGCGGTAGGGTTAGGGGAGGGGCGGTAGGGTTAGGGGAGGGGCGGTAGGGTTAGGGGAGGGGCGGTAGGGTTAGGGGAGGGGCGGTAGGGTTAGGGGAGGGGCGGTAGGGTTAGGAGAGGGGCGGTAGGGTTAGGAGAGGGGCGGTAGGGTTAGGAGAGGGGCGGTAGGGTTAGGAGAGGGGCGGTAGGGTTAGGAGAGGGGCGGTAGGGTTAGGGGAGGGGCGGTAGGGTTAGGGTGGTAGGGTTAGGGGAGGTAGGGTTAGGGGAGGTAGGGTTAGGGGAGGTAGGGTTAGGGGAGGTAGGGTTAGGAGAGGGGCGGTAGGGTTAGGAGAGGGGCGGTAGGGTTAGGAGAGGGGCGGTAGGGTTAGGGGAGGTAGGGTTAGGGGAGGGGTGGTAGGGTTAGGGGAGGGGCGGTAGGGTTAGGGGAGGGGCGGTAGGGTTAGGGGAGGGGCGGTAGGGTTAGGGGAGGGGCGGTAGGGTTAGGGGAGGGGCGGTAGGGTTAGGGGAGGGGCGGTAGGGTTAGGGGAGGGGCGGTAGGGTTAGGAGAGGGGCGGTAGGGTTAGGAGAGGGGCGGTAGGGTTAGGAGAGGGGCGGTAGGGTTAGGAGAGGGGCGGTAGAGTTAGGGGAGGGGCGGTAGGGTTAGGGTGGTAGGGTTAGGAGAGGGGCGGTAGGGTTAGGAGAGGGGCGGTAGGGTTAGGAGAGGGGCGGTAGGGTTAGGAGAGGGGCGGTAGGGTTAGGAGAGGGGCGGTAGGGTTAGGAGAGGGGCGGTAGGGTTAGGAGAGGGGCGGTAGGGTTAGGAGAGGGGCGGTAGGGTTAGGAGAGGGGCGGTAGGGTTAGGAGAGGGGCGGTAGGGTGGTAGGGTTAGGAGAGGGGCGGTAGGGTTAGGAGAGGGGCGGTAGGGTTAGGGTAGGAGAGGGGCGGTAGGGTTAGGAGAGGGGCGGTAGGGTTAGGAGAGGGGCGGTAGGGTTAGGAGAGGGGCGGTAGGGTTAGGAGAGGGGCGGTAGGGTTAGGAGAGGGGCGGTAGGGTTAGGAGAGGGGCGGTAGGGTTAGGAGAGGGGCGGTAGGGTTTGGAGAGGGGCGGTAGGGTTAGGAGAGGGGCGGTAGGGTTAGGAGAGGGGCGGTAGGGTTAGGGTGGTAGGGTTAGGGTGGTAGGGTTAGGGTGGTAGAGTTAGGAGAGGGGTGGTAGGGTTAGGAGAGGGGCGGTAGGGTTAGGAGAGGGGCGGTAGGGTTAGGAGAGGGGCGGTAGGGTTAGGAGAGGGGCGGTAGGGTTAGGAGAGGGGAGGTAGGGTTAGGGCGGTAGGGTTAGGGCGGTAGGGTTAGGGCGGTAGGGTTAGGGCGGTAGGGTTAGGGTTAGGGTTAGGGTTAGGGTTAGGGTGGTAGGGTTAGGAGAGGGGTGGTAGGGTTAGGAGAGGGGTGGTAGGGTTAGGAGAGGGGTGGTAGGGTTAGGAGAGGGGTGGTAGGGTTAGGAGAGGGGTGGTAGGGTTAGGAGAGGGGTGGTAGGGTTAGGAGAGGGGGGGTAGGGTTAGGAGAGGGGTGGTAGGGTTAGGAGAGGGGTGGTAGGGTTAGGAGAGGGGTGGTAGGGTTAGGAGAGGGGTGGTAGGGTTAGGAGAGGGGTGGTAGGGTTAGGAGAGGGGTGGTAGGGTTAGGAGAGGGGTGGTAGAGTTAGGGGGGTAGGGTTAGGAGAGGGGCGGTAGGGTTTGGAGAGGGGCGGTAGGGTTAGGGGAGGGGCGGTAGGATTAGGGGAGGGGCGGTAGGGTTAGGAGAGGGGCGGTAGGGTTAGGGTGGTAGGATTAGGGGAGGGGTGGTAGGGTTAGGGTGGTAGGGTTAGGGTGGTAGGGTTAGGGTGGTAGGGTTAGGGTGGTAGGGTTAGGGTGGTAGGGTTAGGGTGGTAGGGTTAGGGTGGTAGGGTTAGGGTTAGGGTGGTAGGGTTAGGGTGGTAGGGTTAGGGTGGTAGGGTTAGGGTGGTAGGGTTAGGAGAGGGGTGGTAGGGTTAGGAGAGGGGTGGTAGAGTTAGGGTGGTAGGGTTAGGGTGGTAGGGTTAGGAGAGGGGCGGTAGGGGTAGAGTTAGGGTGGTAGAGTTAGGGTGGTAGGGTTAGGAGAGGGGTGGTAGGGTTAGGAGAGGGGTGGTAGGGTTAGGAGAGGGGTGGTAGGGTTAGGAGAGGGGTGGTAGAGTTAGGGTGGTAGGGTTAGGAGAGGGGCGGTAGGGTTTGGAGAGGGGCGGTAGGGTTTGGAGAGGGGCGGTAGGGTTTGGAGAGGGGCGGTAGGGTTTGGAGAGGGGCGGTAGGGTTTGGAGAGGGGCGGTAGGGTTTGGAGAGGGGCGGTAGGGTTTGGAGAGGGGCGGTAGGGTTTGGAGAGGGGGTTGGGCGGTAGGGTTTGGAGAGGGGCGGTAGGGTTAGGAGAGGGGTGGTAGGGTTAGGGTGGTAGGGTTAGGGCGGTAGGGTTAGGAGAGGGGTGGTAGGGTTAGGGTGGTAGGGTTAGGGTGGTAGGGTTAGGGTGGTAGGGTTAGGGTGGTAGAGTTAGGGTGGTAGGGTTAGGGTGGTAGGGTTAGGGTGGTAGGGTTAGGGTGGTAGGGTTAGGGTGGTAGGGTTAGGGTTAGGGTTAGGGTTAGGGTTAGGGTTAGGGTTAGGGTGGTAGGGTTAGGAGAGGGGTGGTAGGGTTAGGAGAGGGGTGGTAGGGTTAGGAGAGGGGTGGTAGGGTTAGGAGAGGGGTGGTAGGGTTAGGGTTAGGGTTAGGAGAGGGGCGGTAGGGTTAGGAGAGGGGCGGTAGGGTTTGGAGAGGGGCGGTAGAGTTTGGAGAGGGGCGGTAGGGTTAGGAGAGGGGCGGTAGGGTTAGGGTGGTAGGGTTAGGGTGGTAGGGTTAGGGTGGTAGGGTTAGGGTGGTAGGGTTAGGGTGGTAGGGTTAGGGTGGTAGGGTTAGGAGACGGGCGGTAGGGTTAGGAGACGGGCGGTAGGGTTAGGGTGGTAGGGGAGGGGTGGTAGGGGAGGGGTGGTAGGGGAGGGGTGGTAGGGTTAGGGTGGTAGGGTTAGGGTGGTAGGGTTAGGGTGGTAGGGTTAGGGTGGTAGGGTTAGGGTGGTAGGGTTGGGGTGGTAGGTTTAGGGTGGTAGGGTTAGGGTGGTAGGGTTGGGGTGGTAGGTTTAGGGTGGTAGGGTTAGGGTGGTAGGGTTAGGGTGGTAGGGTTAGGGTGGTAGGGTTAGGGTGGTAGGGTTAGGGTGGTAGGGTTAGGGTGGTAGGGTTAGGGTGGTAGGGTTAGGGTGGTAGGGTTAGGGTGGTAGGGTTAGAGTGGTAGGGTTAGGGTGGTAGGGTTAGGGTGGTAGGGTTAGGGTGGTAGGGTTGGGGGTAGGGTGGTAGGGTTGGGGTGGTAGGGTTAGGGTGGTAGGGTTAGGGTGGTAGGGTTAGGGTGGTAGGGTTAGAGTGGTAGGGTTAGGGTGGTAGGGTTAGGGTGGTAGGGTTAGGGTGGTAGGGTTAGGGTGGTAGGGTTAGGGTGGTAGGGTTAGGGTGGTAGGGTTAGGGTGGTAAGGGTTAGGGCGGTTGGGTTAGGAGAGGGGCGGTAGGGTTAGGAGAGGGGCGGTAGGGTTTGGAGAGGGGCGGTAGGGTTTGGAGAGGGGCGGTAGGGTTAGGAGAGGGGCGGTAGGGTTAGGAGAGGGGAGGTAGGGTTAGGAGAGGGGTGGTAGGGTTAGGAGAGGGGAGGTAGGGTTAGGAGAGGGGTGGTAGGGTTAGGAGAGGGGTGGTAGGGTTAGGAGAGGGGTGGTAGGGTTAGGGTGGTTGGGTTAGGAGAGGGGCGGTAGGGTTAGGAGAGGGGCGGTAGGGTTTGGAGAGGGGCGGTAGGGTTTGGAGGGGGGTGGTAGGGTTAGGAGAGGGGTGGTAGAGTTAGGAGAGGGGTGGTAGAGTTAGGAGAGGGGAGGTAGGGTTAGGAGAGGGGTGGTAGGGTTAGGAGAGGGGTGGTAGGGTTAGGAGAGGGGTGGTAGGATTAGGAGAGGGGTGGTAGGGTTAGGAGAGGGGTGGTAGGATTAGGGTGGTAGGATTAGGGTGGTAGGATTAGGAGAGGGGTGGTAGGGTTAGGGTGGTAGGGTTAGGGTGGTAGGGTTAGGGTGGTAGGGTTAGGGTGGTAGGGTTAGGGTGGTAGGGTTAGGGTGGTAGGGTTAGGGTGGTAGGGTGGTAGGGTTAGGGTGGTAGGGTTAGGGTGGTAGGGTTAGGGCGGTAGGGTTTGGAGAGGGGCGGTAGGGTTTGGAGAGGGGCGGTAGGGTTTGGAGAGGGGCGGTAGGGTTTGGAGAGGGGCGGTAGGGTTTGGAGAGGGGCGGTAGGGTTTGGAGAGGGGCGGTAGGGTTTGGAGAGGGGCGGTAGGGTTTGGAGAGGGGCGGTAGGGTTTGGAGAGGGGCGGTAGGGTTTGGAGAGGGGCGGTAGGGTTTGGAGAGGGGCGGTAGGGTTTGGAGAGGGGCGGTAGGGTTAGGAGAGGGGCGGTAGGGTTAGGAGAGGGGCGGTAGGGTTAGGAGAGGGGCGGTAGGGTTAGGAGAGGGGCGGTAGGGTTAGGAGAGGGGAGGTAGGGTTAGGAGATGGGCGGTAGGGTTAGGAGAGGGGCGGTAGGGTTAGGAGAGGGGAGGTAGGGTTAGGAGAGGGGCGGTAGGGTTAGGAGAGGGGAGGTAGGGTTAGGAGAGGGGCGGTAGAGTTAGGAGAGGGGCGGTAGGTTAGGAGAGGGGCGGTAGAGTTAGGAGAGGGGCGGTAGAGTTAGGAGAGGGGCGGTAGAGTTAGGAGAGGGGCGGTAGAGTTAGGAGAGGGGCGGTAGAGTTAGGAGAGGGGCGGTAGAGTTAGGAGAGGGGCGGTAGAGTTAGGAGAGGGGCGGTAGAGTTAGGAGAGGGGCGGTAGAGTTAGGAGAGGGGCGGTAGAGTTAGGAGAGGGGCGGTAGAGTTAGGAGAGGGGCGGTAGAGTTAGGAGAGGGGCGGTAGGGTTAGGAGAGGGGCGGTAGGGTTAGGAGAGGGGCGGTAGGATTAGGGGAGGGGCGGTAGGGTTAGGAGAGGGGCGGTAGGGTTAGGAGAGGGGCGGTAGGGTTAGGGTGGTAGGGTTAGGGTGGTAGGGTTAGGGTGGTAGGGTTAGGGTGGTAGGGTTAGGGTGGTAGGGTTAGGAGAGGGGTGGTAGGGTTAGGGTGGTAGGGTTAGGGTGGTAGGGTTAGGGCGGTAGGGTTAGGAGAGGGGCGGTAGGGTTAGGAGAGGGGCGGTAGGGTTTGGAGAGGGGCGGTAGGGTTTGGAGAGGGGCGGTAGGGTTAGGAGAGGGGCGGTAGAGTTAGGAGAGGGGCGGTAGAGTTAGGAGAGGGGCGGTAGAGTTAGGAGAGGGGCGGTAGAGTTAGGAGAGGGGCGGTAGAGTTAGGAGAGGGGCGGTAGAGTTAGGAGAGGGGCGGTAGAGTTAGGAGAGGGGCGGTAGAGTTAGGAGAGGGGCGGTAGAGTTAGGAGAGGGGCGGTAGAGTTAGGAGAGGGGCGGTAGAGTTAGGAGAGGGGCGGTAGAGTTAGGAGAGGGGCGGTAGAGTTAGGAGAGGGGCGGTAGAGTTAGGAGAGGGGCGGTAGAGTTAGGAGAGGGGCGGTAGAGTTAGGAGAGGGGCGGTAGAGTTAGGAGAGGGGCGGTAGAGTTAGGAGAGGGGCGGTAGAGTTAGGAGAGGGGCGGTAGAGTTAGGAGAGGGGCGGTAGAGTTAGGAGAGGGGCGGTAGAGTTAGGAGAGGGGCGGTAGAGTTAGGAGAGGGGCGGTAGAGTTAGGAGAGGGGCGGTAGGGTTAGGGGAGGGGCGGTAGGATTAGGGGAGGGGCGGTAGGATTAGGGGAGGGGCGGTAGGATTACGGGAGGGGCGGTAGGATTAGGGGAGGGGCGGTAGGGTTAGGAGAGGGGCGGTAGGGTTAGGAGAGGGGCGGTAGGGTTAGGAGAGGGGCGGTAGGGTTAGGAGAGGGGCGGTAGGGTTAGGAGAGGGGCGGTAGGGTTAGGGGAGGGGCGGTAGGATTAGGAGAGGGGCGGTAGGGTTAGGAGAGGGGCGGTAGGGTTAGGAGAGGGGCGGTAGGGTTAGGGGAGGGGCGGTAGGGTTAGGAGAGGGGCGGTAGGGTTAGGGGAGGGGCGGTAGGGTTAGGGGAGGGGCGGTAGGATTAGGGGAGGGGCGGTAGGGTTAGGGGAGGGGTGGTAGGGTTAGGAGAGGGGTGGTAGGGTTAGGGGTGGTAGGGTTAGGGGAGGGGTGGTAGGGTTAGGGGAGGGGTGGTAGAGTTAGGAGAGGGGTGGTAGAGTTAGGAGAGGGGTGGTAGAGTTAGGAGAGGGGTGGTAGAGTTAGGAGAGGGGTGGTAGAGTTAGGAGAGGGGTGGTAGGGTTAGGAGAGGGGTGGTAGGAGAGGGGTGGTAGAGTTAGGAGAGGGGTGGTAGGGTTAGGGGAGGGGTGGTAGGGTTAGGGGAGGGGTGGTAGGGTTAGGGGAGGGGTGGTAGGGTTAGGGGAGGGGTGGTAGGGTTAGGGGAGGGGTGGTAGGGTTAGGAGAGGGGTGGTAGGGTTAGGAGAGGGGTGGTAGGGTTAGGAGAGGGGTGGTAGGGTTAGGAGAGGGGTGGTAGGGTTAGGAGAGGGGTGGTAGGGTTAGGAGAGGGGTGGTAGGGTTAGGAGAGGGGAGGTAGGGTTAGGGGAGGGGTGGTAGGGTTAGGAGAGGGGTGGTAGGGTTAGGAGAGGGGTGGTAGGGTTAGGGGAGCTGAAAGATGTATAAGATGGAAGTAGAAGCCTGAGTGTTGTTGTCGATTCGTTTACTCCAATTAGGAGAGGGGTGGTAGGGTTAGGAGAGGGGTGGTAGGGTGGTAGGGTTAGGGGAGGGGTGGTAGGGTTAGGCGGAAATAATGGAAACATACACAGTACCAGTCAAAAGTTTGGACACAGGGTTTTTATTTTTTAAATTATTTTTCCCCCCTACATTGTAGAATAATAGTGAAGACATCAAAACTATGAAATAACACATGTAGTATCCCCCCCCCCAAAAAAGTGTTTAGCAAATAAAAAATATATTTGATATTTGATATTCTTCAAAGTAGCCACCCTTTGCCTTGACAGCTTTGCACACTTGGCATTGTCAAACAGCTTCATGAGGTAGTCACCTGGAATGCATTTCGATTAACAGGTGTACCTAATTTATTTTCTTAATGCGTTTGAGCCAATCAATTGTGTTGCGACAAGGTAGGGGTGGTATACAGAAGATAGGCCTATTTGGTAAAAGACCAAGTCTTATTTGCTTATTTGAGCTGTTCTTGGCAAAGGGAAACGACAGTCCATCATTACTTTAAGACATGAAGGTCAGTCAATGCGGAACATTAAGACCTTTGAAAGTTTCTTCAAGTGCAGTCGCAAAAACCATCTGGCCACAGGAAAGACCCAGAGTTACCTCTGCTGCAGAGGATAAATTCATTAGTTACCAACTTCAGAAATTGCAGCCCAAATAAATGCGTCACAGAGTTCAACAGACATCTCAACATGACTGCGTGAATCAGGCCTTCATGGTCAAAATGCTGCAAAGAAACCACTACTAAAAGGACACCAATAAGAAGAGACTTTCTTGGGCCAAGAAAACAATATTTTTTCTTCCAAATCGCCATGTCTTCGTGAGATGTAGAGTAGGTAAACGGATGATCTCCGCATGTGTGGTTCCCACTGTGAAGCACAGAGGTGGTGGTGTGATGGTGTGGGGTGCTTTGCTGTGACACTATCAGTGATTTATTTAGAATTCAAGGCACACTTAACCAGCATGGCTACCACAGCATTCTGCAGCGATACACCATCCCATTTGGTTTGCGCTTAGTGGGACTATCTTTTGTTTTTCAAAAGGACAATGATCCAAAACACACCTCCAGGCTGTGCAAGGGCTATTTGACCAAGAATAAGATTGATGGAGTGCTGCACCAGATGACCTGGCCTGCAGAGTGAAGGAAAAGCAGCCAACAAGTGCTCAGCATGTGGGAAAGCATTCCAGGTGAAGCTGGTTGAGAGAATGCCAAGAGTGCGCAAAACTGTCGTCAAGGCAAAGGGTGGCTATCTCAAATATATTTTGATTTGTTGAACACTCTTTTGGTTACGCCATGATTCCATATGTGTTATTTCATAGTTTTGATGTCTTCACTAGTATTTCTACAATGTAGAAAATAGTAAAAATAAAGAAAAACCCTTGAGTAGGTGTGTCCTAACTTTTGACTGGTGCTGAATACATTTAAACACAGCCTGGTGTTAGTAACCCAGTTCACAATATAAACCCTGGAGATCATGTGATCGTGTTCTAACAATAGCTGCTGCAAATACATGAGCTGTATGGGGTGGGTTAGAAACACACTTTCCAATAATAGAGAGCACTTCCATTTGGAAAATGGTCTACACATGGTTCTCTCCAAGTATCAACTGCTGGAGGGTAAAAGTGAACTCTGCACTTGCAGTTACCAACTTTAAGTGTCATGTCATGTGAAAAATCTGCTTTGGCAGACCTCTGCATATGTAAAATATTGCTGTATGAAAAGTATCATTGATATTTGGAGAAAAGTCAGCATAGTGGAGAGATGAATGATTGGGCTGCTGGGAGCTCTGACAACGATGAGAACTCTGGGAGGAAGCCTGGGGACTGCACAGTGAAAGATAAGCAGACTGTCTCCATCTTGTCAGGGCCTGACTATAAATAATTGGATCTTATTAGGTGGTGTGCTGCCGGCAGAGCTCAGTCAGTGGCATGGCTACTGGCTATACCACTAGGCTTCACTGAGACTTCACTGAGTCCAGCCAATCAGCCTGCCTAAACCAGGACAAGACCATAATGACTAGACAAGTGGGCAAGGATAAATCTAGAACTTATTTCGCATGGCTTGTTATTCATTCATGTTCTCTCTCACCACCTTTCTTGAATCCACATCTCTTGTGATTCATATGATCAGACTGTTAAAACGGATCTCCTCGAGGTTCTGGAAAAAGAGCCATTTCAATATAAACCTGTAGCATCTTTCAATTCACTTGTGAATGTAACCTATTTATTATGTACAACTAAACTACAGCTCAGACAACACCATTAGGCTATATCTAGTGGACTAGACAGTAGCAGTGTTTTCATGGATCATTTCGGCCCAAATCCACTTAAGTGCATGAGATATGGATGGGCCTCTGTGTAATCCAAGGGCAATCAGCTTGACTACGGATGTGTTGCACAGATGTAATCCCTCTGGTAATATCCACGATTTGAACTACAGACTTTGGGGGAAAGTACTCCAAAACAACAGACGACAACCTGGATACGGAGTACAAGGCTGTTGAGGATAAAAACCCTCCATGCCTGACAGATTGTGGTTAAAAAAATAAAATTAAAATTAAAAAAAGAGGGGGTGGGGGGGGAGTGGAGCTTTTCAGCTTAAATGCGCCAATGTCCTGCTTCGGAGAATTGAAAGATACTTAAAAATTTGACACAGCGGCATGGGACCTGCGTTTAAAATGAGCGCATCAATCTGTAGCCAGCACACATGACCAAATGCCCTCTCAGTATGCTTTAAGAGTTCATCTGTCGCCACGGCGCTCTGGCCAGAGTTCACGCCCACTCCCCGTCCTGATCCTGGTGATGCATGGCCTTCCCAGGGGGCCAAGGGGGAGGGACGAGACACAGGAGGAAAGGAAGGACTCCATTGAAATGCTGCTAAGCATACTGCTGAGCTTAAAATAGCCTAGCCTTTAGCCTTGATAAATGTGTGTATGGGGGGGGGGGGGGGGGGTTCTCCACTGTCTGAGCTTCAAACAGCCTATCCTTTAGCCTTGATAAGGGGGGGGGGGGGGTTCTCAGTAATGTGAGAACATCCACTGCCCTTGGCCTCCACCCCAGCCTTGGCAACCTGGCCCCTGGGAGCATAGGGGCTACATTGTCTTTAGATGCTGTCCCGATAATGGCCATCAGGGGTGGGAGGAGGAAGGCTGGCCCTGGCACTGGGGACTGTGGAGTCTGAAAGGACTGCTTTCAGGTTTAGTGGCCTCTGCTCTGAGTGGATGGTTTGGCTCCGGTCACCTTATGGTTGTCAGAACCCTTCCACTCAGAGTTTTTTATAACACTGACTGGGCATCAATGTTGAGACAAAATGAAGAGGGCAGCTGCTGCTGCTAGCATGCTGATGATGTAGGACTACATGTGGCGTTTTGTTGGCTTCCAAGGGGTTGGGACGACATGCCATATTGGGCCCAACCTGCCCAGCCAGGTGGGGTTAGACGACTACGGCGAGCTTGACAAAACAGCCATCAGATATACCGTCCAACTCTTCAGGCCATTTAAGTCCCAGGAATAGATCAGAGGCAGGTGCATGCCAGGCTTGCCAAGACCTGAAAATCATCTCAGTCAAAAAGCTGGTTGAAATAGCTCATGTTGCCTAGAAGCAATGCATTGTATGTCAAGACTTACAAACAGTCCTTGAAGACCAACAGAGACATAATAGTATGTCTAACCTTGGACCCCTTCAACATGTTGATTGACCTCTGCTCCAACCGTCCAAGGTTAGACATGGACCCCTTCAACATGTTGATTGACCTCTGCTCCAACCGTCCAAGGTTAGACATGGACCCCTTCAACATGTTGATTGACCTCTGCTCCAACCGTCCAAGGTTAGACATGGACCCCTTCAACATGTTGATTGACCTCTGCTCCAACCATCCAAGGTTAGACATGGACCCCTTCAACATGTTGATTGACCTCTGCTCCAACCATCCAAGGTTAGACATGGACCCCTTCAACATGTTGATTGACCTCTGCTCCAACCGTCCAAGGTTAGACATGGACCCCTTCAACATGTTGATTGACCTCTGCTCCAACCGTCCACGGTTAGACATGGACCCCTTCAACATGTTGATTGACCTCTGCTCCAACCGTCCAAGGTTAGACATGGACCCCTTCAACATGTTCATTGACCTCTGCTCCAACCGTCCAAGGTTAGACATGGACCCCTTCAACATGTTGATTGACCTCTGCTCCAACCGTCCAAGGTTAGACATGGACCCCTTCAGCATGTTGATTGACCTCTGCTCCAACCGTCCAAGGTTAGACATGGACCCCTTCAACATGTTGATTGACCTCTGCTCCAACCGTCCAAGGTTAGACATGGACCCCTTCAACATGTTGATTGACCTCTGCTCCAACCGTCCAAGGTTAGACATGGACCCCTTCAACATGTTGATTGACCTCTGCTCCAACCGTCCAAGGTTAGACATGGACCCCTTCAACATGTTGATTGACCTCTGCTCCAACCGTCCATGACTAACCGTGGCTGGTTGGAGCAGAGGTCAATCGATATGTTGAAGGGGTTTACGTGTTTAGAAGTATCTTTGTGATCCGAGGTCTCGGGACTGTAAACACAGAAGCCATGAGGGAGGTCTCCTCGCAGCTTCTCCGGTCATCTCTGACATCACTCATAGGCGAGCTCCGATGACAGGCGTTTGCTCATCGGGTGAATGCTGGCAGCAGCTGCGCTGCATTGTTAACGTGTCAGAAATCTCTGGATGCAATAACAGCTGCTTCACAACTACCCAGGATACACCGTGCTCAAGAGTATCTCATTCTGCCTTGGAACGTCAGACTGCCAACATACCAGCTGGCCAGTTAGTTCAATGTGCATGTATAAAAAGGGTGGGATACTTTAACCCTTCACACAACAGCAAGAAAACAGAAAAGGGGGTGGTTGGATTGGCTACTTAGTTACAGTACGCCTGCTAAAGCCAATCTCCTACTACAAGTTGAGTTTATAATGAAGAGACCGCGGAGAGAGCAAAACAAGTGGGCCTAACATTGTTCTTCAAATGTGAGCAGAGGGTTTGTGTTGTTTTACTGATAACATGGGGGGGATGAGGAAGCACATCCTGCAGGGTTTAGGTTTCCTGTCATTATCTCTCAATACAAAGGTATAGCGTCATTTAGGCAAAAGCATTCATGTCCTACGACCTTTGCCGCCATATCAAAACCACCATCTGCAGTACACAAAGGGTGCTAGTGATGATTATTCAGCACTGTAACATTATTGGAACCTCACAAGCACCTAAAAGTATGTTTTCATTGGTATGCTTGGGCTATATCAAGTGTGTATGAATACCAAGAGGGGAAAAACAATATTCTCATGCTAGCAGACCTTTTCTTTTTAATGGCAGTCCTCTGGAAGTTCTGGACTTTCTCTAGCTACCTGCTTATCTCCCAGCTGGTTCCAGAGCAGAATAAACCCTTCATGACATGACAGCCCACTGTAGCAGCAGAGCCCGGGGCTGGGCAGCCCACTGTAGCAGCAGAGCCCGGGGATGGGCAGCCCACTGTAGCAGCAGAGCCCGGGGCTGGGCAGCCCACTGTAGCAGCAGAGCCCGGGGATGGGCAGCCCACTGTAGCAGCAGAGCCCAGGGATGGGCAGCCCACTGTAGCAGCAGAGCCCGGGGATGGCAGACCACTGTAGCAGCAGAGCCCGGGGATGGGCAGCCCACTGTAGCAGCAGAGCCCGGGGATGGGCAGCCCACTGTAGCAGCAGAGCCCGGGGATGGGCAGCCCACTGTAGCAGCAGAGCCCGGGGATGGGCAGCCCACTGTAGCAGCAGAGCCCGGGGATGGGCAGCCCACTGTAGCAGCAGAGCCCGGGGATGGGCAGCCCACTGTAGCAGCAGAGCCCGGGGATGGGCAGCCCACTGTAGCAGCAGAGCCCGGGGATGGGCAGCCCACTGTAGCAGCAGAGCCCGGGGATGGGCAGCCCACTGTAGCAGCAGAGCCCGGGGATGGGCAGCCCACTGTAGCAGCAGAGCCCGGGGATGGGCAGCCCACTGTAGCAGCAGAGCCCGGGGATGGGCAGCCCACTGTAGCAGCAGAGCCCGGGGATGGGCAGCCCACTGTAGCAGCAGAGCCCGGGGATGGGCAGCCCACTGTAGCAGCAGAGCCCGGGGATGGGCAGCCCACTGTAGCAGCAGAGCCCGGGGATGGGCAGCCCACTGTAGCAGCAGAGCCCGGGGATGGGCAGACCACTGTAGCAGCAGAGCCCGGGGATGGCAGCCCACTGTAGCAGCAGAGCCCGGGGATGGGCAGCCCACTGTAGCAGCAGAGCCCGGGGATGGGCAGCCCACTGTAGCAGCAGAGCCCGGGGATGGGCAGCCCACTGTAGCAGCAGAGCCCGGGGATGGCAGACTGTTGTTTTTATCCCTCAGATTTATTTTCCACCAGAAAACAGCAAACAGCCATCATTGCGATAACGCTCCAGCGCCGGTGAGCTGCCCTTGGGGAGGTATCGGAGCAGAAGTCCCGGTGTTTGTGCAGCCAGGTGTTCCAGACCCAACTACACACTCATGACATTTTCAGTGGTCTCTGGGTGAATTCAGGCAGGGGCTCAGACTGCTGTAAATAATAAGCTCTGGCTGGCTGGAGCTCAGGGGCCTGTTAACTCCTATTGTGTCGGAGACGAGAAGGGTGTCCGTGTGTGTGTGTGTGTGGGCGTGTGTGTGTGTGAGGCAGCTCGTTAGAAAAGACAAACACGCCTCCCATAAATGTGATCCACTGTAGGTCGTCTCACTCCTCTTCATCAGTTAATGCATGGCTCACTCACTAACATTTAGGCGTTGACAGCATCACTACCAAGGTTGAGGCCAAATTCTCCCTTGGTGGTGCCTCAACACAAAGGAAGCGACCGCAGCTCAGCTTGAATAAGTCAAACTGATGACAGAGTATTAATATGCACCACAGTGCATGTACCATCCACAACATATTCAAATGTCTGTTCTGTAATCGTGGTAACACCCCTACACATGCCCTTTCAAGTCTTCAGATGCCTGCTGCTGCCTGGGCGTAAGAACACACCGTCACAGCGAGTTGGATCTCAGAGGAGTAGAGAAGGAGGGGGGGGGGGGGGCAGAGGGAGGGAGCTAGCCCTTCATCACATATTAAAACACATCTTCTGTTAGCAATGAGTACACATTCTGCCCAAAACACCTGCTCCGTCGCCCAATCAGACGTTGGCACACGAAAACAAATCTGGTGCGATCTTCACTAAAGGATGCCAGTCCTCTGGGTGGAAAGGTTATGTCTCTCAGACTGACTGGATATAGATCATCCTGTAGAGGAGGAGATCATCCTGCAAGTCCACCTTGTGAAATAATGAATCAGAGTGCAAAGGGATTCACCAACAGAGTCAGTGGTGAGCTACGTTCACCATTATAACCTGTTAGTCATCATATTTCAACACATATTTCAAGAAGTTTAGAAAAAAAACAAAGAGATTTGTCAAAGCAGAAGCTCTAAAAACCAGATGGCCAGTTTTTCCAGAGTAGTGTGCGTCTCCATTTACCATCTGACCAGGCCTCTCAGGGGAGTAGCAGGACTTCCAGCAGCTCAATACCCTGCTGGACTCCAGCCTTGTTAATCATTCATGGGTGTGGATGCCCTCGCCACTCCAACAGTGCCCAGCAGACCTCACATTGGACTACAGTAAGAGTCTTTTTCAAATCAAAACTCGGATCCAGATGTTTGCAGTGGAAAACAAAATAGCATATAGGCTATTCTAGTCTAACCCTGTGAGAATGTGTATTTGTATTAATACAGGTTTTAAAGAGTTTACTGTGTGAGAACTCCAACCCCAAGCTGATATTCTTCAGACCTCTAACGACCCAAAGATTCGTATGGGCGTTTACAAATGTAAAAAAATGAAAGTACAAATTTTAATTGAAAAAACGATGCCTGTTTCAAGGCCAGGTAAGGCTGAGATATCTCGTCTACACACGTAGTCGGGTAAGGCTATCTACATGTAGGATTTATCCTCTAAAGCTGGGCCTATATAATTGAGTAAAGACGTGTTCTGCCGATTTTAGCAGAGGAAGGTCTGTACCGGCCAGCCGGTGTTTCCCGTCTGTGCCTTGATAACACAAGACTTAAGCACCCGGTCTTTCTTACCTGGCATTGGCCCTGCACTCCACTGGGCTTCTTCTCTCTATTACATTCCGTCTGTTGAATCACCATAACAAACACACTGAGCTAACAAATTAACTTCGATGTGGCCAACAAAGTAATAATTTCACATTAGTGCTGCACAATGAAACATTGTTTATATCTCTCAGAGCAGGCAGAGAATGGAGGAAACTGCTTTGAAGTGAATGCCTCGGTCCAACTCATCGCTAGTCCAGGGATTAGGAAGGCTATTACCAAAAAGCGTACAATATTAGAGACCTACAGGGGGGATTAAACACGCTCCTAATCAACTGGAGAAGAGACGATAGAAAAACAACCACTCTTCAATGCCATTACTGTGACCTTTGCACATCATTTATAAGCAGTGCACAACAACAAGTAGCCTCTGCAGCAGCATAACAGAATATGATTTAGGGACGGAGCAGGGCATGGTATCCTTTCACAGTGAGGCTTACATGGTTAAAACCTCATGACATAGCAGGGTTACAGATATTGGGACCTTGAACATGTGACACATCCCCTCCGGGCGAGTCTTTTGCATGAAGAGGTGGCATAAAAAAAAGCAACCCGTGGGGCTGTAGGGGATACAGCTTTGATCAGCGTCTGTGAATCTACCCAAGTCCCGTGCTCTCGCTCCATGCAGACTTCCAATTACCAGCCTGATACAGGCTAATGAATCCAGAGCACGTTCAAAGACTTCTCCTTTCCTTTTGCTATCAACGTGATACGGTTTGGGTTTAGGGAAATCCGTCACAGCTCTGCTTACTCAATTAAGATCAGGTCAGATTGGGTCAGCATTAACACAGTTCTATGGTTCCAAAGTAAGTTACTTTTGAAAAGTGACAGGTACAGAGTCCTCGGAAAGTATTTCATACCTGTTGACTTTTTACACATTTGTGGTAGAGCCTGAATTTTAAACGGATTCAAATTAGATTGTGTCGCTGGTCTACACACAATACCCTATAAAATGTGGAATTATGTTTTTAGAAATGTTTACAAATTAATACAAAATGAAAAGCTGAAATGTCTTGAGTCAATAAGTATTCATCCCCTTTATGGCAGGCATAAATACGTTCAGGAGTAAACACTTGCTTAATGAGTCACATTAGTTGCATGGACTCACTGTGTGCAATAGTGTCTAACATGATTGTTTAATGACTACCTCATCTCTGTTCCCCACACATACAGATAATTGTAAGGTCCCTCAGTCGAGCACAAATTCAACCACAAAGACCAGGGAGGTTTTCCAATGCCTGACCAAGAAGGGCATTGAATATATCCCTTTGAGAATGGAGAAGTTGTTAATGACACTTGGATGGTGTATCAATACACCCAGTCACTACAAAGATACAGACTCCCTTCCAAACTCAGTTGTCGGCGGAAGGAAACCGCTCAGGGATTTCACCATGAGGGCAATGGTGACTTTAAAACAGCTACAGATTTTAATGGCTGTGACAGGAGAAAACTGAGGATGGATCAACATTGTAGTTACTCCACAAGACTAACCTAATTGACAGAGTGAAAAGGAAGCCTGTACAGAATAAAAATATTCCATAACATGCATCCTGTTTCCAACAAGACACTAAAGTAAAACTGCTAGAAATGTGGCAAAGAAATGAACTTGCTTTCCTGAATACAAAGCGTTATGTTTGGAGCAAACCCAACACTACACATTACTGAGTACCACTCTTCATATTTTCAAGCAGGTGGTGCCTGCATCATAGGTATGCTGGTCATTGGCAAGGACTAGGGAGTTTTCTATTTAAAAAAATGGAATAAAGCTAAGCACAGGCAAAATCCTAGAGGAAAACCTGGTTCAGTCTGCTTTCCACCAGACACTGGGAAATGAATTAACCTTTCAGCAGGACAATAACCTAAAACACAAGGCCAAATCTACACTGGGTGTTGGCTGAGTTACAGGTTTGACTTAAATCTGCATGAAAATATATATGTCAAGACCTAAAAATGGTTGTCTAGTAATCGCCAACTTACTTGACAGAACTTGGAGAATTATGAAAATATATATTTTTTTTTATGGGCAAATGTTGCACAATCCACTTGTGGAAAGCTCTTATAGAGACTTACCCAGAAAGACTCAAAGGGGATTCTAACATGTATTGACACAGGGGTGTGAATACTTATGTAAATGAGCTATTTCTGTAATTTTCTAAAATCATGTTTGCTCTGTCATTATGGGGTAGTGTGTAGATGGGTGAGGAGAAAAATACATTTTGAAATCAAGCTGTAACATGTGGAATAAGTCAAGGGGTATGAATACTTTTTGAAGGCACTGCAGGTACTCACCCTGATCCATTCACCAGAAAACAGCCAACAGATCAGTCATGTCCACGGCCACGGCTTCCCCTGGATCTAATTCATCTGGCCATCTACCTCACCGGCCGACTCCTCACCACCTGCAACAAAAACATCACATTCCATTACATTGACTAGCAGTGTGAACACTTAAAATGTTAAAACGTTTTAATTAAATTGGGATCCGTAACATTACGACAAATCCCAGTACGCAGTATGCAGAAAGTAAACAGCATAGTGAGCGTTGAAGCGCGAGGCTCAACTTCTTCAAATGCTGATGCTCCAGATTCTCAACTAGTCTAAAGGCCAGTTTTATTGCTTCTTTAAATCAGAACAACAGTTTTCAGCTGTGCTAACATAATTGCAAAAGGGTTTTCTAATGATCAATTAGCCTTTTAAAATAAAACACTTGGATTAGCTAACACAACATGCCATTGGAACACAGGACTGATGGTTGCTGATAATTGGCCTCCGTACGCCTATGTAGATATTCCATAGAAAATCTGCCGTTTCCAGCTACAATTGTCATTTACAACATTAAAAATGTCCACACTGTATTTCTGATCATTTAATGTTATTTTAAAAATGGACCCCAAAAAAAGGTTTTTGAAAGAAAAGCACGAGGACATTTCTAAGTGACCCCAAACTTTTGAACGGTAGTGTAGTTGAGAAGGAAATGCTGATTATGTGAGGTGGAACTGAAGTACAGTAATGGTAGTACAGGTTCACTGCTGAACCATCTGAAAGCACCCTGAGACCCAAACCACTGCTGAACCATCTGAAAAGCACCCTGAGACCCAAACCACTGCTGAACCATCTGAAAAGCACCCTGAGACCCAAACCACTGCTGAACCATCTGAAAAGCACCCTGAGACCCAAACCACTGCTGAACCATCTGAAAAGATCCTGAGACCCAAACCACTGCTGAACCATCTGAAAAGCACCCTGAGACCCAAACCACTGCTGAACCATCTGAAAAGCACCCTGAGACCCAAACCACTGCTGAACCATCTGAAAAGCACCCTGAGACCCAAACCACTGCTGAACCATCTGAAAAGGACCTGAGACCCAAACCACTGCTGAACCATCTGAAAAGGACCCTGAGACACAAACCACTGCTGAACCATCTGAAAAGGACCCTGAGACACAAACCACTGCTGAACCATCTGAAAAGCACCCTGAGACACAAACCACTGCTGAACCATCTGAAAGCACCCTGAGACCCAAACCACTGCTGAACCATCTGAAAAGACCCTGAGACACAAACCACTGCTGAACCATCTGAAAAGCACCCTGAGACCCAAACCACTGCTGAACCATCTGAAAAGCACCCTGAGACCCAAACCACTGCTGAACCATCTGAAAAGCACCCTGAGACCCAAACCACTGCTGAACCATCTGAAAAGCACCCTGAGACCCAAACCACTGCTGAACCATCTGAAAAGCACCCTGAGACCCAAACCACTGCTGAACCATCTGAAGGACCCTGAGACCCAAACCACTGCTGAACCATCTGAAAGGACCCTGAGACCCAAACCACTGCTGAACCATCTGAAAGGACCCTGAGACCCAAACCACTGCTGAACCATCTGAAAGCCCCCTGAAACACAACATTCCTGGCAACAGCGCAGCTGCAGTGTGAATTCTAACATTTTTATTTAACTAGTCAAGTCAGTTAACAAAGTATTATTTACAATGACGGACTACTCCAGCCAAACCCTGACGACACTGGGCCAATTGTGCGCCGCCATATGGGGCTCCCAATCAAAGCCGGATGTGATACAGTCTGGATTCAAACCAGGTACTATAGTGACGTTTCATGCACTGAGATGCAGTGCCTTAGACCGCTGCGCCACTCAGGAGCTTATTGTTTTTAGTTTTTTCAACATTAAGAAAATGTTTCTGTTTGTCACATCCCTAATAGTGACTACCTACCGATGATGACTTACTAAATATAAGTCTAAAACTCCAGGAAATAAGTTACATATGATCACATTCTAATAAGGTTAACATTTTGGATGAGTTACCAGGCAGACATCTTTGGTTGTTTCAAAAAAGTGTCCCTAAAAACATGAAAGCATAATGACCGAACAACCAAGGGAGACAACTACAAGGACTGTAGAGCAGAGAATGTTGTGTGTGTTAGCTTGACTCCGTCCAGCACAGTGGGCGGCAGACATTTAGGACTTGGACCACTGACAGGGAACATCAAGCGTTCACAGACCAAGACAGGGCTCTATCAGTGTCTGCCATCATCAGGCCTACATCGGGAGATCAGACAACTCCTGGGCAAACATGGCCAGAGAGAAATGTGTCTGTGGGAAAGGAGAGTCTTCTAGTACAGTGCTGATAGGGATGAAAGGCTGTGATGAGTCGTAAAAATAAGCGCTTAAAAGAAACATGCACGGATTACATCTCTACAATCAAATTAGGCCAATCAAACAGCCAGCCTCATCCTCTGGCCTCTCATTGATGTTCATTGGACAAAAAGGCTTAGAAATATCAGACAGAATCAGATCTATTTGAAGAGAACATAAAGGTCACTCAGACATATGTATCCATACCATGAAAGTTCAACATGAAAGGCAGACTCCATGGAGGTGGAGTTCACTGGTTAAATATAATCTGGAATATTGAAGCTCCATGTTCTCCTCTATTCAGAGTCCTATTCATCAAAGGTCAAATGTGCCCAAACTGTGCTGCATCAAATACAAATTATTCATTGTAAATCACTAAAAACACCCTCTTTGGCTAATCCTGTACCGTTTGATGGACAAGATTAGAGCCAAAATTGGTAGGATGTTGGTTCACTGCAGCAACCAGTGGCACTGATACAAATTGTATGCAAAATGTGGGTCATAAACATGTTGCGATTAAAACGTTCAGGCGACACAATCTTTGGAATAACAGGCTATGGGTAATCTTAGCGAGATCAGCTTTCACCAGAGCATGAGAATTTAGCAGGATATTTATAACATGATCCTCATGCTGAGGCTATCCTAATCCAATAAGTATTGACGTCCATCTTCCGTCTTACTGAAATCAGTACTATTAACTGTGCCCGGGCATTTAGCCTATATTAATAGTAATTTGTCAAATCAGACGATAATATCTAATTGTTCACCACAGGGTTTGTTACAAAGTTCAACACCACACTTCAAGATTGGCAGGGTGAATGACGTTAATGTTGGCCCTTTTTACAGGAGAATTGATCATGCAATAATCAGATCACGCTGCACTTTCCCTTTGTTGGAGGTTAAGACACAATCCATTAACAGGCGTAATGTTTGATCGCTCTTCCTCAGCCTTTTCAGTCACACGTTTTGAGGGAAAGCAAAATGATTGCCGTAATGCTTTTTGACCAGGGGTAAAATGATAGTCTTACATCAATAGCCAATGACTTAAGGCTCTGAATGACCCATAAATGATGCGGAGGAAACAAACACATATTTGTAATTGCAACCATGATGAATTTACAGGCATCTCAACCACTAGGTCATTAATGTACTGCCAATCCATCATGAGCAATGTGTAGAAAGTGACAGGGATACTTCACCCTGCAATTAATCGCGCCCCTATAACGTTCCTACAGTGGAGGCGGAAAGGGCTGTTAAATAAAAGACGGTGTTAAATCACCGCGCAAAGAGAGACGATCAATCTTTTATCAAAACGGGCTTATCGACAAAGCACTCAAATCAGGTATTAGAAAGTTTATAACAGCTGGTAACATACAAGCCCTGGTGTGGGCACGGTGTTACATAGTGGAGCGGATGCTTGAAGAACAAAGAGAGAATCTTCAGTCAAGGCTAAGATGGGGTGGAGCAGGAAGGTGGATGTTTGATTGGGGCCGAGCTGTGTGGCAGGATTTTTCGTAGAATTATAATATTTAATTGCATTTGATCTATTGCTATTGATCTAGCCATCGGACCAGAGCAAGTACTGACACACCAAGGAGGCTATAGAAGACAAAAATCACACACAACAAATCTGGGCCAAGAGGCTGTTGAAGTCTTGACTGTCGCAAATATACCTTGTGATTCTAAATCATATGACTCGTAATTCTAAATTATATCTCCATGCATTTAGTGCTGGTTTAATACAGAAGCTAAATCTGTCTTGGTAATTAAACAGCACAATGCTGTACTATCATGCACAGTCATGTGTTGAAGGCCTGGTTTGACAGGTCATGTGTTGAAGGCCTGGTTTGACAGGTCATGTGTTGAAGGCCTGGTTTGACAGGTCTGGGTGGTGAAGGCCATTTAGAGATGCTACTAATATCAAATACAACTCCCCATGGCCACCTTGAAGGTGATAGGCATGATAAACCACTATGCTTCTTTTTTTACCTACATTGCAACAGGGAACCTCAAAACCCTGTTAGACTGAAGGAGGCACTAGAGGCAGGGTATGAGTGGCCAGCTGAACACTGCCTCAAGATACTAGAGGAGAGGCACTAGAGGCAGGGTATGAGTGGCCAGCTGAACACTGCCTCAAGATACTAGAGGAGAGGCACTAGAGGCAGGGTATGAGTGGCCAGCTGAACACTGCCTCAAGATAGTAGAGGAGAGGCACTAGAGGCAGGGTATGAGTGGCCAGCTGAACACTGCCTCAAGATACTAGAGGAGAGGCACTAGAGGCAGGGTATGAGTGGCCAGCTGAACACTGCCTCAAGATAGTAGAGGAGAGGCACTAGAGGCAGGGTATGAGTGGCCAGCTTAACACTGCCTCAAGATACTAGTCACCTGAAATGAAGTAGGATAACAGAGCAGTGGTCTTCCAAGTGGCTACGATAAGACAAATAGTACTTACATGCACCGTTAGCCAAAAAAACAAACTATTCTGCACTCAAGGAGGGCAATTTAACATGGCTATTTCCTTAAAACCATGGGTAGTCCATTTTATAAATAGGGATAATAGATTTTTTTTTTATTCAATCCCTTTGAATTCAGAAAACATGTTGGCAAGCAAGATGGTCAAATCAATAATCCACAGCAATATGGAAATCTCTACTCCTACAGGGCTAGACAGCTGTAATCGTAGCCAAGAAGCAAGGAGATAAATTAAAATGAGTTAAGTAAACTACACAGCAAGCGGCTCAGTCTTCCGACTCCCTGAGCAGAAAGCGGCTCAGTCTTCCGACTCCCTGAGCAGAAAGCGGGTGTTTGTTGTGCGTCACACCCCCTCTCTCCAGGCACCAACGTGGCACTCTCCCTCTAGACGTGTCCCTCGTCTTTCCCACAGGAATGAACATCTGGACACAGCCAGGCCCAGCCTCAGTCAGGCCACATACGGCCACTTCCTCACACACACAGAGGTGAGAAAAAAAAGGCATGCAAGCCTTCGTAACAAACCATTCCTAAGCCTTGGGATGTGTAATGTTTAAGAAGCAGAATGGTTGTTCAACATGATCCAGGGATCTCAGTTCCTGCAGAGAGGTAGCTTAGCACATCTCTGGACTGTAATCTTTACCGTGACACTTATCATAGCCTTCATCAAGTGTCCTTTCATCTAACACTTCAAAGCAGGGGTTGACACCTTGCACACATGCAATGACTCAACCAGGCTCTAACCTACCCTTCACTTTGTACATGGTGTAAAGAGGGGGGGGGGGGGGGGGTCTATTACGTTAAGGATCCTCACATTAAGTGTTCACATTGGCAGTTTGAAGTGACTCAAATCCCCAAAAATGTGCATCTCTGATTCAAATCTGTTAGTTTTCCTGCAGTCTGAACCTACAGCCAAAAAAGCACATGGACTGTTATTTCAAGCCACATTTCAAACCACCTTCATAGCCTACACCACTGCACACACACCCGGCATTACTATGACAACTAGCTTGGCCATGTGAGCTAATGACTGCTGTCTGAACACATACAAATCCTATTTGGTAACTTCTAACTTCCGGTTTGGACAGTCAGTATTCTAAAACTAATTTAAACATTCAAGCCTTGTTCACACTGCAGGCCTAAGTATGATGTTACTGCATTGTAAATTCCGGACACTCCTCCTTTCCTGGCGCTCCGAGCGAGCATCCATCAGGACTTCTACTCAGGGTGTGTGTGGGCCTGTGATGGTCCATCTGCTCTGCAGTCATAACACTCATGGTCTTAATAGCTGGCTAATCATTAACTAATCAAGCCATGGACATTAACAGTGGCAGGCATCATTGGCCATCTGATACACAGAGCAGTGTCCAGGAAACCTGAGTCGGTGAAACAAAGAGCCAACATGACAGAGATATATCTGCTTCCTGAGACCACACACACACACAGCCAGCTCAAATCTGATTCAGAATGAAGATCCCTGAGTCAACCAGTCATACAGCCAGCTCAGTTCTGATTCAGAACATAGATCCCTGAGTCAACCAGTCATACAGCCAGCTCAGTTCTGATTCAGAACATAGATCCCTGAGTCAACCAGTCATACAGCCAGCTCAGTTCTGATTCAGAACATAGATCCCTGAGTCAACCAGTCATACAGCCAGCTCAGTTCTGATTCAGAACATAGATCCCTGAGTCAACCAGTCATACAGCCAGCTCAGTTCTGATTCAGAACATAGATCCCTGAGTCAGTCAGTCATACAGCCAGCTCAGTTCTGATTCAGAACATAGATCCCTGAGTCAACCAGTCACACAGCCAGCTCAGTTCTGATTCAGAACATAGATCCCTGAGTCAGTCAGTCATACAGCCAGCTCAGTTCCGATTCAGAACATAGATCCCTGAGTCAGTCAGTCATACAGCCAGCTCAGTTCTGATTCAGAACATAGATCCCTGAGTCAGTCAGTCATACAGCCAGCTCAGTTCTGATTCAGAACATAGATCCCTGAGTCAGTCAGTCATACAGCCAGCTCAGTTCTGATTCAGAACAGATCCCTGAGTCAACCAGTCATACAGCCAGCTCAGTTCTGATTCAGAACATAGATCCCTGAGTCAACCAGTCATACAGCCAGCTCAGTTCTGATTCAGAACATAGATCCCTGAGTCAACCAGTCATACAGCCAGCTCAGTTCTGATTCAGAACATAGATCCCTGAGTCAACCAGTCATACAGCCAGCTCAGTTCTGATTCAGAACATAGATCCCTGAGTCAACCAGTCATACAGCCAGCTCAGTTCTGATTCAGAACATAGATCCCTGAGTCAACCAGTCATACAGCCAGCTCAGTTCTGATTCAGAACATAGATCCCTGAGTCAACCAGTCATACAGCCAGCTCAGTTCTGATTCAGAACATAGATCCCTGAGTCAACCAGTCATACAGCCAGCTCAGTTCTGATTCAGAACATAGATCCCTGAGTCAACCAGTCATACAGCCAGCTCAGTTCTGATTCAGAACATAGATCCCTGAGTCAACCAGTCATACAGCCAGCTCAGTTCTGATTCAGAACATAGATCCCTGAGTCAACCAGTCATACAGCCAGCTCAGTTCTGATTCAGAACATAGATCCCTGAGTCAGTCAGTCAGTCATACAGCCAGCTCAGTTCTGATTCAGAACAGATCCCTGAGTCAACCAGTCATACAGCCAGCTCAGTTCTGATTCAGAACATAGATCCCTGAGTCAACCAGTCATACAGCCAGCTCAGTTCTGATTCAGAACATAGATCCCTGAGTCAACCAGTCATACAGCCAGCTCAGTTCTGATTCAGAACATAGATCCCTGAGTCAACCAGTCATACAGCCAGCTCAGTTCTGATTCAGAACATAGATCCCTGAGTCAACCAGTCACACAGCCAGCTCAGTTCTGATTCAGAACATAGATCCCTGAGTCAACCAGTCACACAGTCAGCTCAGTTCTGATTCAGAACATAGATCCCTGAGTCAGTCATACAGCCAGCTCAGTTCTGATTCAGAACATAGATCCCTGAGTCAACCAGTCACACAGCCAGCTCAGTTCTGATTCAGAACATAGATCCCTGAGTCAACCAGTCACACAGTCAGCTCAGTTCTGATTCAGAACATAGATCCCTGAGTCAACCAGTCATACAGCCAGCTCAGTTCTGATTCAGAACATAGATCCCTGAGTCAGTCATACAGCCAGCTCAGTTCTGATTCAGAACATAGATCCCTGAGTCAACCAGTCACACAGCCAGCTCAGTTCTGATTCAGAACATAGATCCCTGAGTCAACCAGTCACACAGCCAGCTCAGTTCTGATTCAGAACATAGATCCCTGAGTCAACCAGTCATACAGCCAGCTCAGTTCTGATTCAGAACATAGATCCATGAGTCAACCAGTCACACAGCCAGCTCAGTTCTGATTCAGAACATAGATCCCCGAGTCAACCAGTCATACAGCCAGCTCAGTTCTGATTCAGAACATAGATCCATGAGTCAACCAGTCATACAGCCAGCTCAGTTCTGATTCAGAACATAGATCCCAGAGTGGGTTGAGCTGAAGATCTAAACAGAAGTTCTAGCGCGTCAGTAGACTCTTCAGTGACAGGAGTCCATCACATATTCTGAAGGAATGAACACTCCCTTCATTGCACACCTTCCCATTTCAAGTGATTTGGCTGTCATTTTCACAGAAACGCGAAAAGGAAAACAGCTGAGAAATTACACATACAGCACGAAGACAGATCTATGACATTTACTGTGGAACGTTGAAAGAATGAATCAAAGCAAAGTATTCTAGGGTCTGCTTCCTGTATCAGGGAAGGAAAGACAGAGCTAAAACCTTGTAACGCAATTAAGGTTTAAGTTCGGCTGGCGGCTCACCGAATGAGTGTGCTCGCAACCTCCCTTAAAAAGACCTCCTGAAAAACAAGAAAAAAATCTGAAATAGTACTGTTTGGCTATTTTGAGATGCTGTAGCGAGTACACACTTCCTCAAAATAGTCAGAGTTAATCTAAGATAACAAGAAATCTGTAATTGACGTTTTTGACGAGAAAATCTTAGTCACGCAACTTTACATTAAGGTGTTTGGTGCGGTATTTCTCCCCCCAAAAAGTTGCATGAAAACGAGTCATCTCTCATTGAATGACAACAAAGACTTTAGTGAAGAATCCCTACTGCTGACCAATCAGCAACGAAGGGGCGTAGACTTCAGCTACCAACGTTGTCGTCTCCAGAAAATAATGTGAACAACCAAACACAAACCTTACCCAAGTCTAAAACAAACACATCCCAAAATGTCCTCATAATCTATACAAACTCATCCCAACTGTTTTGGCTAGGGGAAGCATGCGGACTCTTTTAGAGTTCCTTGATTCGTTAGAATAATACAGTGTGGCTGCCTGTATGTTTGTGTAAACAAATACTAGGAAGGCATGAGTCTGTACACCATGTCAGACTCAACACTAATGTATATGAAGATCACAAGCTGCTTCCCTGACAACACTTCAAAGGCTGAGGCAACAAAGCTGAATTCTAAATGAGCACAGAGAGAGCTGGAACACTGAACTACACAATATTTAATCTGGCATCCGATGAAGACGGAAAAGAAAGTGCCTCTTACCAGGCTAATTTCCATTCTGCATAAAATATTGCAGGTTAAATAATAGATGCACACTTGAAAGGGAAATGGAATCTCTCTCATTTCTGATTTATAACAGTCTGTCAGAAATGCTGCTCGAAAAATCAGATGGACCAAGAACATCTTAATGCGGACCGGCAAATACAACATCACAAAGCAATATTTAGATTAGAATATGCAAGACAACTACACATGGGTGGGAAACGGAGACATTATAAAGACTTAGGTCTCCAGTTTGGTTTGCATACAGCAACGCAGCTTCTATTTTTACCACAGCTGACAGGATTCTTTTCAGTAGTCTCTAGAAGCACATTGGGAGTATCAAGCCAACACAATAACCCTGGTTGATGGGGATAATTAAGCCCTAAATCCTGAGATGGCTACTGCAGAATTACACACCCCTAATATCCTGCTCCAACCCCCCCATCCTCAAATCCCCAAACATGAGCGGAATCTTCACAGTGGATTTAGTGAACAAAGAGGGTTTCAGGGGCCCTGCGTCACACGCTGAGAGATGCGTCGTGGCTGTCACAAGCGCTCAGGAATATAGTCAGTATATTCCTCAGAGTTTTTACCCAGGCTTTGCATATCATTTGGTGGTCCTCTCTCCCACGAATGTGGCTCTGCCATGGTTCTCCGTCTCCTCAGTGGATTCCACCCCGATCGAAGCAGCCGTTTTCTACAGCTTCTCTGTCCTTCTCTACTCCTCCATCCCTTTCTCAGCTGGTGTCTTACTGTGAGTAGTACATCCTGTCCCTGTCACAATATCCCGCTGGCAGCATCACAAGTCATTGATCTATTTTAGACAAACCCCCCCCTCCCCCCGCCATACTGTGATGACGATGACAGGAGAGTAGGGATCCTTCACTGTTTCCCATTTACTCACAAAATGTCAACCCCGCTAATGTGGGGTTAAAAGACAGATTAGTGAGAAGTGGCAGGCAGAGGCGATAAAACCAAAACAGGCTCTAGGGAGGCAGTGGGCGACAGGGGAGCCCAGACTGCAGCTTCTGGAAGTACCACTCTGGCTGGGCTCTCTGGCGCCAAACAAACAAGCAGGAGAGAAAGGCAGGGTGGGCAGGTTGCAGCCAGCTGAGATGAGAGTAAATAAAAGCTGGACACAGTTTGACAGAGCTGCATAAACAGCCCTAGAGGTCAGAGCCTCCCAGAGTGTCGGCTCTGAAGACTGAGTGTTCATATCCTGGATGAACTCAGAAAACCCATCTTGAAATAGAAGATAAACAAGTAGGATACAGGTCCTAAACTGTCCACACACACACACACACACACACACACGTTTGCAAAAGCTCACAGCTCTGAATCCAGACGAAGTGTCAATGGTCGACGGAGTCTTAGCTAAACGTGTCCCTCCTGTCAGACTAGGGGGAACTTGTTGCACTGGCACCACTCCTCCTGCACTAAGGGGGGGGGGCACTTCTAAGGACACTTATAAAGACAAGACTGGAGGACAATGACGTGAGCGTCTAAAGGGCGTCAGGCCGCGGTGCTGTCTGAGGAGAGCGACAGAGCTTTCTAGAAGCATTGCAACCCCAGTTGTCTGAGAGGCTGAGTCCAGCTGCCTCCGCATAAAGACAAGGCTCACATCCTCAGCACCTTGTTGGTTTTCTGAAAAGGCCACCAACTAGTTTGGAATATTAAACAGTTAAGCCTGTGAAAATCAAAAGGACTTGAAAAGAGAGTGGGGGCTTCAAAAAGCTTTTCGATGATATCGCTCCATCTCTTCGAAGGCTTGCTGATATGACAGAGCCAACCAATAAAAAGGCAGGGAATTAAGGGCTTCCAAAAGAGGAGGAGGATTCTTTTTTGCCCATCTTATCCTGGCACATGTTATTATTCCTCAATCAAAGGCTTTTCAATATCAATAGTTGTGATTCAGAGAGAGAGAAGTGGTGGGAGAAAGAGTGAAACATACTGCCAGAGGGAGAGGAAGAGAGAGTGGGAAGTGGGACACCAGGAGGGGTTTCAGGACATTTCTCATTCTCTTTCAATAGATCTGAGACACACTGCTTGACACTGATCTCCAGTGTGAGGCCAGAATGTAATACTGAGGGCCATCTCCAAGACAGTAACCTCCTAATACAAGCCTTCAACTACAGCGTGGCATGTTGGGGCCCATATCAGAGTCAACTATTGTAGGCTACACGCTACTTCTACCAAGGCATGCCAAATACCACAAATAGCTGTCCTATTGCATTCCTAACCGAGCACTCCACCCTATATTCTACCCTTGAGAGGACGGAGAGGCGTCGGCCAGAGAGAGGAGGACGGAGAGGCGTCGGCCAGAGAGAGGAGGACGGAGAGGCGTCGGCCAGAGAGAGGAGGACGGAGAGGCGTCGGCCAGAGAGAGGAGGACGGAGAGGCGTCGGCCAGAGAGAGGAGGACGGAGAGGCGTCGGCCAGAGAGGCGTCGGCCGGAGAGAGGAGGACGGAGAGAGGAGGACGGAGAGAGGAGGACGGAGAGAGGAGGACGGAGAGGCGTCGGCCAGAGAGAGGAGGACGGAGAGGCGTCGGCCAGAGAGAGGAGGACGGAGAGATGTCGGCCAGAGAGAGGAGGACGGAGAGATATTGGCCTGTGAAAGGGAGGAGGGCAGAGGCGTCGGCCAGAGACATGCCTCTTCACTCTGGGGGAACTGGAAGGTCAGGGGCCTAATGAAACAATTAGATCAACAATGGTCAAGGCAGCAGAAATGACAGCAGCAGAGCATGCCCCTTTAAACCGATTTTAGAACTTGGACGGGTACCAAGGGTTTCCGTTGGGTGATGGCCTTAGCAAACATGTTGATTCAATAAGACTAACCCACTTGGATAATTAGTAGCACCTTAGATAAATAACTGTATTCGGCGCATGAGGCTAATAAAAAGTGATATACAGCCCATCTGACTTAGTACTTCTCTCATGTATTAACCTGGAACGTCAGGGAGGTATCCACAGTTAAAAATAAACTAAGTAGACCTGAGCTCATAAGAAAAGCTAATTCAGAGTTCAATATGCAAGGCCCGTAATCTCACCATGCTTAGGATTTCTACAGAAATGTCAGTATTCACATGGAGGCTTGCTAGTAAAATGGTTCAACGTATCTGTAGATTGAGTGAGCGAGAACAGAAATGCCTTGGGGGGAAATTGAAAAACCTGAGAGATGTACCCCTTCAAACTTCACCTTGTGTACATAGCCTCAGTCTTAACTCTCTCAGTTCTCAGAACATTGGCATTAAAAGCTAACACCTGCCTTGACATACACCGAACCCTTAAGCAACAGGATGAATTTCTGAATTCTAAGCTCTCAGCTGAAAATCATTTTCTCATCTCAAAACGAGTGCGGTGGCAGGTAATGGTGTGAAACGAACAAATGATTAAAAAGTAAACCCTATCGTTTGAAAAATGACAAAAAAACAGCGTGGTTTCACTTGGTGACAAATGTATTTTTTACAAACAGGCGCCTACGGGGTTGGACATGACGCTGAGCCAGGTCATTTCCACACGTCCTCCAGATGGGAAGGGGAGAGCTGAGGATATTAGAGTCACCCAGCAGAGCAACACAACTCTTCAAATCTGGCATCACTGACAGGGCTTTGTCTGAACGGGCTGCTTGGCAAGGCAGCAGTACAATGTTACCAAGGCTAGCTAGTCTTGGAGGGCAATAAGACGTAGAATGGAGAGGAGGAGAGATGAGAATGACCTTGTTGGTGAGGTGAGATAATATTTACTCAGCTGCTCCTCACATTAGGAGCGCTACAGAAAGTACAGATTCACTTACTCTTTACTGCAGACGCACAGACCTGCTGCAGACCTGCTGCAGACGCACAGACCTGCTGCAGACGCACAGACCTGCTGCAGACCTGCTGCAGACGCACAGACCTGCTGCAGACCTGCTGCAGACGCACAGACCTGCTGCAGACCTGCTGCAGACGCACAGACCTGCTGCAGACCTGCTGCAGACGCACAGACCTGCTGCAGACCTGCTGCAGACGCACAGACCTGCTGCAGACCTGCTGCAGACGCACAGACCTGCTGCAGACCTGCTGCAGACGCACAGACCTGCTGCAGACCTGCTGCAGACGCACAGACCTGCTGCAGACGCACAGACCTGCTGCAGACCTGCTGCAGACGCACAGACCTGCTGCAGACCTGCTGCAGACGCACAGACCTGCTGCAGACCTGCTGCAGACGCACAGACCTGCTGCAGACCTGCTGCAGACGCACAGACCTGCTGCAGACCTGCTGCAGACGCACAGACCTGCTGCAGACCTGCTGCAGACGCACAGACCTGCTGCAGACCTGCTGCAGACGCACAGACCTGCTGCAGACCTGCTGCAGACGCACAGACCTGCTGCAGACCTGCTGCAGACGCACAGACCTGCTGCAGACCTGCTGCAGACGCACAGACCTGCTGCAGACCTGCTGCAGACGCACAGACCTGCTGCAGACCTGCTGCAGACGCACAGACCTGCTGCAGACCTGCTGCAGACGCACAGACCTGCTGCAGACCTGCTGCAGACGCACAGACCTGCTGCAGACCTGCTGCAGACGCACAGACCTGCTGCAGACCTGCTGCAGACGCACAGACCTGCTGCAGACCTGCTGCAGACGCACAGACCTGCTGCAGACCTGCTGCAGACGCACAGACCTGCTGCAGACCTGCTGCAGACGCACAGACCTGCTGCAGACCTGCTGCAGACGCACAGACCTGCTGCAGACCTGCTGCAGACGCACAGACCTGCTGCAGACCTGCTGCAGACGCACAGACCTGCTGCAGACCTGCTGCAGACCTGCTGCAGACGCACAGACCTGCTGCAGACGCACAGACCTGCTGCAGACGCACAGACCTGCTGCAGACGCACAGACCTGCTGCAGACCTGCTGCAGACGCACAGACCTGCTGCAGACGCACAGACCTGCTGCAGACGCACAGACCTGCTGCAGACCTGCTGCAGACGCACAGACCTGCTGCAGACGCACAGACCTGCTGCAGACCTGCTGCAGACGCACAGACCTGCTGCAGACGCACAGACCTGCTGCAGACCTGCTGCAGACGCACAGACCTGCTGCAGACGCACAGACCTGCTGCAGACCTGCTGCAGACGCACAGACCTGCTGCAGACGCACAGACCTGCTGCAGACCTGCTGCAGACGCACAGACCTGCTGCAGACGCACAGACCTGCTGCAGACCTGCTGCAGACCTGCTGCAGACCTGCTGCAGACCTGCTGCAGACCTGCTGCAGACCTGCTGCAGACGCACAGACCTGCTGCAGACCTGCTGCAGACGCACAGACCTGCTGCAGACCTGCTGCAGACGCACAGACCTGCTGCAGACGCACAGACCTGCTGCAGACGCACAGACCTGCTGCAGACCTGCTGCAGACGCACAGACCTGCTGCAGACGCACAGACCTGCTGCAGACGCACAGACCTGCTGCAGACGCACAGACCTGCTGCAGACGCACAGACCTGCTGCAGACGCACAGACCTGCTGCAGACGCACAGACCTGCTGCAGACGCGCAGACTTCAGCAACGTTCATAGAGGAAAATAGACCATAGACGTCAACCAAAAATGTGAGATGCACACATTTACTCTAGCACGTGACCATGACTCAAAATGACTGGCACAGGTTTTCCCAATGCCACAGACGGGGATTATATAAAGCAGGAGGAACGTTATTAGAGATGACATATGGCAAGTTCTCACACGCCACATACATTGCAGAAATGGTGCGAGTAGAACACTCCCAAATACCTCCACTGGAAAGCAGGCCAGAAATCGCATGGGTCTGGATTTTCTGGCATATCTCCGCTAAAGCTCAGTAAACTCCAGCAGAATGCTTTTAGGGCGGAGGATTACATGAAATGAATAACTAAATATGGACTTCTAAAAACCTCTTTATAAATATTAAATGGGGAAGATGAAAAGTAGAAAAGCTGGGAGTCAATAATCACCCCAAAGCTTGTTGTTGTTGCCAAAGCTGCTACGACGCCTAGCCTGCAGAAGCATTCAGAACTTTACCAGCGCACCGCTTACGACGCCTAGCCTGCAGAAGCATTCAGAACTTTACCAGCGCACCGCTTACGACGCCTAGCCTGCAGAAGCATTCAGAACTTTACCAGCGCACCGCTTACGACGCCTAGCCTGCAGAAGCATTCAGAACTTTACCAGCGCACCGCTTACGACGCCTAGCCTGCAGAAGCATTCAGAACTTTACCAGCGCACCGCTTACGACGCCTAGCCTGCAGAAGCATTCAGAACTTTACCAGCGCACCGCTTACGACGCCTAGCCTGCAGAAGCATTCTCAGAACCTTACCAGCGCACCGCTACAGACGCCTAGCCTGCAGAAATATTCTCAGAACTTTTCCAACACACTAGCTCTTCAAAGGCAGAGGCTCTCTTTTCAAGCTCAACCTGGCCTGACCTCTACCTGGCACTGACCGCCTCCATTTGAAATCCTCTTAGTGAGGCTTCTGAGCGCCTCTGTGGCCATGTGGTGGTGGTGGGGGGGGAGGGGTCCCTATGTTGGAATATTCCACTGAGGCAGAATGAAAGGTGCTGCAGTCTCGCTTTGGTGTGGAGAAGATGAAAGGGAGGTAGAGGATGAAGAGCTCAGCTTTCAGGGGTGACGTCACCTGGGTGCATCAGTCCTCAGTCATGGCGGTGAGGAGCGTTGATATGTCTGTGCTACAACCTGCCACTGAAAAGCTGGTTGTCATTTGCTACGATAATGGTTGCCTCACCTTTGAAGGCTATTGTCATAACAACCTTAGTGAAGGCTTTCGATCTAAAAGATAAAACACATGAAATGAACATCTTGGTTCCAGCGAGACATGTGTTCAAAGATCTCTCTTGATGTTCTTTGATGTGCAGCCTTGTAATTGAAAGCACATCCAAATCTTTTCTCCTCAGTGGCAACAAGGTAACAATCATTACCAAGGTAACAAATGATCAGCTAGCCCTGGTCTTTCTCTTCCCTAAAGGAAGGGAGGGGCTGTATGCTACCGTTAGCCCACCCTGGCCACTACCGTTAGCCCACCCTGGCCACTACCGTTAGCCCACCCTGGCCTATGGCTTCCCAACATGTTACAGCCTATAACTAGGCAACATGCAATACAAGCAAGCACTTTCCAGGGTGTGTACACTCTGAACAGGCGCTCAAAGAAAACCTGCAAAGGAGAGATCACTTCCCTTCATGCTTTTATCTCTGGACTGTCAAGTTTACAAAGACCTACTTGGGGAAAAAGCCAACCAACTACCCTCTGTTTCTTACAGAATAACACCAATAATGTTTGCCCTTCAAAACATCCTTCCCCACTCCATTCTATTATTATCCTTGCCATAAACACCAACCATCCTTTAGAAGTCATTTCTTATCAGAATAGTCCAATCTCAGGAGAGAGAGTTAAATAATTTCAAATCAAATTGTATTGGTCACATACACATGGTTAGCAGATACTATTGCGAGTGTAGCAAAATTAATGTGCTTCTAGTTCCGACAGTGCAGCATAATAGATTATAAAATGAAATAGTGCAAAGTTTCCTAAGGACTAGAAGCGAGGCAGCCCTCTGCCGGCGCCATCTTTAGGTTGGATACATATTGTGAAGAAAACAAAGCTGTTACAGAGCATTGGCCCGACTCCTCAGCACATGAGATCTGATGATAGTGGCGACAGGTCTTACATGGGGCCAATGGAGCTGAAGACATCACAGCATTTTGAGCAGTGTGAAAACAAACGTGTGAGGTGTGTGTGTGTGTACTGAACGTGCACGGTTTAATAGACAGGTTGGTTGTTTAGCAACAAAACCAGATGGGGTACGGCGCCAAACCAGACGGGGTAAGACTGCTAAACTAGACGGGGGTCGAAACAGACGGGGTCAAACCAGACTGTCATAAACATAACGCTCCTGGCTACTATCCAATTAAAGCCATGTTGACAATATCCCACCACTGGTTAGCCACCATTGGCTTAAAAAGCCAAACATAACAATACCTGGCAAATAATTTCCAGCAATATTGCCATCTGGTGCGCGTGTTTGTCCACCACTCTGTATTTAGCCTGTTAGAGGTGCTAATGATATCTGTCTTGTGGGTAGAGTAGACAAAGACTTTCCCCAAAAACCTTCAATGAAAATGTTAATTGCAGATTAGGCTTACCTGACAGAACTATAAATCATTATTTGATTAAATTGGGAGTCCATTGTTTTGCAAACTATGCCATGACATGTGCTGCAGCAGTATGCCTACCAGCAGAAACAAAATCGCTAGACTGACACATTTATCTTTCTAGATGGACAACTAAAGGGGAATTAGACAAATTAAAAATGTGTTAAGCATTGAAATGTACTCAGAACATATGGCTGGGAGATATGATTTTTTGTCTATCAATTTATTTGACGGTATTGTATGTTTTTAAATAATAAAAGTTCTAAATTTGCATTTTCAGTAGTTCGTAACCTTAACCTCTCCATTTATACTGTTCAATCCAACAACAAATTAGTTCAGCATTTTCATCAGTTTCCGCACTTATCATTTCCACACTGTTCCACGCAGCATGATATGGGCCCAAAAAAATATAGGCCTAGTTAATTGGTGAACTGTTGGTATCATGAAAATATAATGATTATTCTCATTCTATAGTTGGAATATAGTGGGCAGCACCTTGAATACATTGCTGTTTGACAATGAATTAATAAACCAGGGAGGAATTATTGACAAGGTAGGAAACAAAAGTGTTGGTCGGTCAAATGCGGTATACCCGCCGGCCCTATCAGAATATCAATCAGTTGTTTCTCTACGAATATTGTAATAGAGTCGAATAAATAAATCCAGAAACCAGATATTTTAATACAGAAAACAGCATATGGGAAAATACAAGTCATGCCAAATACTTTTAAATCAACCATTATTTGATCAGGTATATTTCACAAAAAACACATATCTTGTACACCAAGGACCTGGAGACAAGTTGCAGTGTAGAGGAGAAGCTATAAAATAAATAAGTAATACTAATAATTTATTTAAAAAATGAAGTAGCTCTCATGCTAGAAAAAGGTTACAGACCCCTGGCTTAGATCGTTTTCTAAATATATTTGACATGTCAACAAATGCATTAGCACAATGAGCACTTCTCAAATATATTGTTACAGCTGTGGGTTAGCTAGTGAATTTGCCACATTAGCATAGACATCAGTAAAAACACCTCAAAACAAGACATTGCATCAAGCACAAGATAAAACTAGCTGAAACAAGCCACCTACGATTCCCCACATGCCAGGATTTATTTTCCTCTCCATTGTTGCTAGCCATCTGCACATCCAGAATCACAACACACTGACTTCTGCCCCATTGAAGCGTGCACATCGTTTTCCTGACGTTGTCAACTAACCCGTCTATAGCCAACTGTGGAACAATACCGTTCATTTAAGTACTCTCAAAAAGACAACGTTTCAGGAGGTGCGATCCCCACACCACGTAAAGAGGATGAGGAAAGGTGGCCAGCTGATTGGTTCGGTTCCATTCCTCTGTGTGCTCTGCATCAAATCAGATGACCAACGGTGGCTCTCTTGACCACAAAGTGCTTCATCAGTCTGGGGACCCACCTCGCCTCAAAGGCTGTTGAGGGAGGGGCTGTTGTGGAGGACGCGATGGAAGAGCTAAAGAAAGTGCTGATGATGGAGGAGCTGGCCTGTCCACGGCCAAAGAAAACAGACTTACCGCGTCTCCAGGGCCAAGGTTGCTCTTATCTGTCCAAAGGGGAAAACTTCATTTGCAAGCCCAATCATGTGTGAGTGTGGCTTGAGGCATCCAGGGAGGGAAGTCATTTTATCCTGGGAGAGGAGGAAGTCAGACAGCCAGTTTGTATCCAGGCACTGGCTTGTAAAGGCGGCTATTAGAACTATTTAACGAGGCATCCTTTCAGACTCTACGGTGGGAGTGGGTGGTGCTCATGATGGTAGAGGGAAAATGGCTGCCCAGGGACATTTTATTATACTGGCTCCATGTGTTATCAAATGGATGGAAAATAATTGCGTCGTTATTCATACTTATGAAGCCCTACCGCTGTCCTTCCTATGACACCGGTCATATTTGCATACGCGCTTTCCTCGCTTAGGAGAAACATCAAGGAGTCACTGCAAATAATGCCAACAACCTTCTGATAATGACTATCCTAACACTTATTGATATTGAGCAATAGTCTGCATATTTAAAGTATTAGTAGTTTAGTGATGAGCTAAAATGTCATTAAAACATAGGCCTACATGTCAAATAAAGTTCAACCAATGATATTAAAACACAAGACACTAAGCAATGTTTACAATCAGTGATGGCTTCTCAGGATGATCAGCATTCCGTTATGTATTTAACACAGGCACGTACAGGCTAATAGACAGTGTGTGTGGAGGATCACAAGGCTATATCTGCTGAGGAGAGGAGGGCCGCCATGTGGTTTAGGCATAAGCACTCTTCCACGCTGTTTCTGGATGACTGGCGGTTTTTAATATATCGCCCCTGACAACCTGCTGCTTGGAGGGTGCTAAAGGTCGAGGCAGGAGTTCCCGGTGGCAGGAAGTGAGCTAAAGGACTGGGGAGGATCTGTCGCTATCACTACCATGCACTAGGGATGTGACAAATGGAAAAACACAAGTCTGTAGTGATGCCTCTAGCAGTGCCTTAGACCGCAGTGCAACTCAGGAGACCCAAAGTGTGATTTTAAACCTAATCCTAACCTCAATCACACTGCTAGCCTAACCTTAAATGAAAACAAAAAAAGCACATTGTAGTTTATGAATTTTCATGATATAGCCAATTATGACTTTGCCATCTAGTTGAAACAAGTGAGTGTTTGTATTCTCAGAAGTACGACAACTAATCCTTCTCCATTCCAAAAACACTGACTCTTAGGAGTCGATTCCAAGCTGAATTACATTTTTCACTCAGAAATGGGAATCTGTAAGGAGTCGAGGAATAAATTATTTTGGAGTCGACTCTCCACCACCACGTCATCGTTAACAGTAGGGAAAATGGCAGAGAGAGGCAGGCGACGACAGGCAAAGTCCTGTATGGCAACACAGAAGTTAAATGAGAAGGAAATGCAGCAAACTTTGCAAGGTGGAATTGAGGTAGAGTAATGCTCAACAATCTAAGGACGACACCCCAAAAATTGAAAAATAAATCCCCATTCGTCACATCCCTAGTGCATGGTAGTGATTGCGACAGATCCTCCCCAGTCGTACATGGTAGCAATAGTTCACCGACTATGCTACGGTAAAAACTTTTTGGGTTAGGTATTTTTTATGTTTTAACATTCACGCCCCTACAATGCACGACCTCTCCAGACACCCGCCTCAACAGGCTAACAGCAGCAGCCATTTACAGATAGCCTACTGTATCCACTTGATGCCATGGTTGTCATTTTACAAGATAACAGGCAACATTGACATGGAGACCATTTCAAACGACAATGAAAGCTTTTCCTTTTCTACGCTGGCTGGTCCAGGTATCATTTCAATCTGAGCATGAATAGAGAATGATGGAGCATGTGTAGGTCTAGACACACTCCTCCCATTGGCTGTTGTCTAGACACACTCCTCCCATTGGCTGTTGTCTAGACCTTTTTCCACATTTTGTTACATTACAGCCTTATTCTAAAATGGATTAAAAACATTCCTCAATACAAACACACAATACCCCATAATTACAAAACAAAAGATGGTTAGAAATGTTTGCAAATGTATTAAACACTGAAATATCACCTTTACATAAATATGCAGACCCTTTACTCAGTACTTTTTTAAAACACATTTGGCAGCGATTAGACTCGAGTCTAATTGGGTATGACGCTACAAGCTTGGCACACCTGTATTTGGGGAGTTTCTCCCATTCTACTTGAGATCCTCTCAAGCTCTGTCAGGTTGGATGGGGAGCGTCGCTGCACAGCTATTTCCAGGTCTCTCCAGAGATGTTCGAGCGGGTTCAAGTCCGGGCAATGGCACTGAAGAACATTGAGACTTGTCTGTGTGCTTAAGGTCATTGTCCTGTTGGAAGGTGAACCTTTGCCCCAGTCTGAGGTCCTGAGCGCTCTGGAACAGATTTTCATCAAGGATCTCTGTACTTTGCTAAGTTAATCTTTCCCTTGATCCTGATTGATCTCCCAGTCCTTGCTGCTGAAAAACATCCCCACAGCATGAGGCTGCCACCACCATGCTCCACCGGATGGATGGTGTCAGGTTTCCTCTAGATGTGATGCTCGCAATTCAGGCCAAAGAGTTCAATCTTGGTTTCATCAGACCAGAGAATCTTGTTTCTCATGGTCAGAGTCCTTTAGGTGCCTTTTTGGCAAACTCCAAGTGGGCTGTCATGTGCATTTTAGTGAGGAGTGGCTTCCGTCTAGCCACTCTACCATAAAGGCCTGATTGGTGGAGTGCTGCAGAGATGGTTGTCCTTCTGGAAGGTTGTCCCATCTCCACAGAGGAACTCTGGAGCTCTGTCAGAGTGACCATCAGGTTCTTGGTCTCCTCCCTGACCAAGGCCCTTGTCCCCCTATTGCTCAGTTTGGCCGGACACTAGGAATTGTCTTGGTGGTTCCAAACTTCTTCCTGTCCCTCAACACAATCCTTTCTCAGAGTTCTATGGACAATTCCTTCGACCACATGGCTTGGTTTTTGCTCTGACATGCACTGTCAACTGTTGAACCTTATATAGACAGGTGTGTGCCTTTCCAAATCATGTGAAATCAATTGAATATACCACAGGTGGACTCCAATCAAGATGTAGAAACATCAAGGATTATCAATGGAAACAGGATGCACCAGAGGTAAATTTTGAGTTTCATAGCAAAGGGTCTGAATACTTAGAAGGTATTTCTGTGTTATAGTTTTAATACACTTGCAAACATTTCTGAAAACCTGGTTTTCACTTTATCATTATGGGGTATTGTGCATAGATTGTTTAAATTATATATTTTTCTCATCAATTTCAGAAAAGGGCTGTAACGTAACAAAATGTGGAAAACGTCAAGGGGTCTGAATACTTTCCCAATGCACTGTACTCCTCCCATTGGCTGTTGTCAAAACAGCAACAATACCAAGAACAGGCAAGACAAACATGGTTCCCCACTTTTAATGCCAACAACCGTTCTACGCTCCAATCCATTCTCCCATCATTGTTTGAACAACTGAAAGACAGAAAATTGAGCTCAAAACGGAGTGAAAACAAAGGGAAGGCTCTCAGCCAGTTAGTATGACATGAGGGTCATATGGACCTCAGTTGACACTCCGGAACACCCCTCTATACATTCAGCTGAATGGGCTCCATGGACTCCTAAACAGACGGTGCCAGTGCCTGAGAGGACCATCCTGGCAAGGCAGCAGCGTGACTCCACAGGCCAACACCACAGTGTGTGTCTGTGTGGGCGTGTGTCCATAGCCACTACTCCTCATGCCAGTGTCTGTCATAGCAGACCACAGGACAACAGGGAGAGCTGCAAGCTTTCCATTGGCTCAGCAGCAGCAGCCAACCAGATATTCCCAATCCTCAGAGAGAGCACCCCCACCTTAGTCCCTGTGAGCCTGTCTGGACATTCAGGCTATTGCACAAACACTGGCATCGACCAGGAAGTCTGGCCCCAAAGGCAGCACAGACATTTTTCTGAAAGCCCCCTCCATTCACTACTGGCCATAATGAGAGTACAGTGAATAATAGGATGGGAGCACAACTCCATCTCTGTTGGTCTTGGTGCCGGGGTGCTGAAGCCAGCTCTTTGTTGATGTGGCTGCTGGGGCTGCCGGGTCGGGGAGCATTAGTGCCGTCTGGTTTAGGACTGTGAACTGGGTCATGGTCAACGGTGCCCTGAGGGGCCCCAGCGAGGGGGTTAACTGTCAGGCTCACAGTCCCACAGATTGCTGTCTGTAGGGGGTAGTCTCCATGCTGTGGTAACAGTGACACCACATTTCCAAGAGCCAGTACTCAGTCAGAAAAAAACAGCATTCGGGAAAACAAGTGATGTTCAAAAGAGGAAATAGTCTGTCTTACAAAGTTGTGTAATACTTTGTATTTCACCAAGACCCATGATGAGCAAAATGAGCAATGTCCACATTTAGGCTACTCCATGGTAATATTTAGGAAGACAACATACAGCACTGTTATAAAAAGGAACCATTCAGTACAAAATATATAGAAATTATTGGACAGCTGTTTGAATTAATGAGGCATTCAATGATGCATGGTCACCATCACACTGAATCAGCTGACTGTGCAATGTTGCACCATGTCATCAACAGCCCCATTTTAAAAAATCACCAAGCGCTGTTCAAAAATGTTAAACAGCATGAATCACCCATTAAATCAACATTAAAATGTGATATGAATGCCCATTGACTACTCAGAAACCACTCAGAAAACAGAAGTCTGTGGGTGAAAGTGTCTAGTTTCTCAAGCCCATATTTTCTCTCAGATGAGACAATAATAGCCTAGCCCCTCCTGACATCTCTTGGCTCCCAGAAGCTCTGCTGTCGTTCCGGGGTGACAAAGTGGCCCTAAAGCAAAAGGGCCTCAACAGAAAGACCATTGTACAATGAAGTGACGAGATGGGGAGTCATCCATGCACACTTGAAATCAGGACATGGGAGTAACTTCCACAGTTTGAATGCAGGCTTGCATACTTCAGTTAAAAACAGAGCACACTGGAGACATCATGAGCACTTTAAAATACTTCCCCTAGTCTTTTCTGCATCAGTCATGTATTTATTAACTACTGTTCTACACGCTATTGGAAACTGGAGCCATGTGTCATGGAGACGCATCAAATTAACTATCAATAGGGATTGTCGCACCCCCATTGTGACTCAACAAATGAACTGACCGGGGAACTCTTATGGAAACCATCCACAGGAAACAGATCTCGCCTCTTGCTAAACTCCACCCCCTCAAAAGTATCCACTCCTCAAGAACTGGGTAAACTTTGCACCGTTAACCCCATGTTTGTCTGTGTTGCCCTTTTCAAACCAGCAACACAGGCAGCGTATTGATTGCGAGGGCACCGTAAAACCTTTGCTGGCTTTCAGGTTTTATCGATCTCTCAAAATGTCTCCAATGCATTAGAGCGTTTATATTCATGGCTCCTTTTGGTTCTTGCAAAGTACAGAAAACTTTGCACGTTTGTTTTACCACAACTGTGTTGAACTTTAATGGCAGGGCTGAATGAAGCACAGTTGGATGATCCATCTTAGCAGTCTTGCTGACAGCAATGTTAGTAAGCCAGCCAGTAACCCAGCCATCCAAATGACCGGAGTGACTTGTGTACCACAGGGCTGCAGGCTCCAGGAAGTGTCCAGCTAGGAGCCAAAGTAGGGCAGGGCCTTCCAGCACTACACTATTATTAGTCTCGATGGGGCGCCTGGCTTAAAGCTCCAATCACGGTATCAGAGACTAAACCCCCTCGATGAGCCCACTCAAGTGACTGAAGCATTGGGGCAGATTATCAGTCTACCTATTAGTGTCTGGTTGACAGTGAGCCTATAAAAAAAAGGCAGCCAAGGAACAGGCCAGTGACCCAACATTTTAGAGTACAGAGGTCCTGAGGCAACCAAATGAGACCCAGCTAGTTGGCCAGGCCTGCACAGGCCCACAATAGTCTTACCAGGAGTCGTATTCCTATTTTTTCAAAATCTCCTTTCAAGATGGCTACAGGTCGTTTTGAAATTGTTCATGTAGTTAGAAATAAGATTAGCATTCCTGAAATATTATTTGGTCTGAGAAACTAAGCTAATTGATTACACCCAAATGGGTCCTTTTAATTTATAGGACTCAATAAATATAGTACCTAACATCCAATTTGGACCATAATTATTATAAGTCATGAGGAATCCAATAACATGATCAAAAGCCACCCATATTGAACAGATCACAACATTTTATTTGTAACTTTGGGTAGAGAGCCATTTGCTTTTGCTCATGATGAAAATAAATGGTATGGTCTGAGATGGTGGGTGTCACGGCTTGCTGAATCTACATGGAACGACTCCTACGGACGCTCAGTAAGAGGTGCTGCAGTAAAACAAAAAGACAGCGGAAAAGGCCTCATCTGAAAATCGCTGAAGGACAATTTACTTCTTCCCATTTCACTTCAGCTTCCTTTGTGCTCAAGACCTGTTCTCAGCCAAACTCCCTATTAAAAATTCCCTTTGCACCTTCCAGTATAATTAGTCCACTGAAATATGATATGCCTCTTAATCAAAGCACTTGGTGGGCCTTGGCAGACTCCCCAAAGCTTTAGCAAAAGTTAAGGAGAATGGGAGGGAAAGTTCTGCATCTTATCAAGGCACTGCAGGTGAGACTCGCGATTATCAAGACATACTGCTAAGTGCTAATTATGCGTGGACGAGGTTGGTTTCATTGGTTGTAAACTGTCGCTCTTGAAAGCAGGGTTGCTGATGAGTGTGTGTGTGTGTGTGTGTGTGTGTGTGTATGTGTGTAGGCTATGGGTTGAAACGTGGAACTATTGTAACTACCAAGACAGAAGTCACATGAGCCACAGATTACAGCTACAACTCACGTTTCCATACAACCTTGACAATAAGAAGAGATTTGGGAATGTTAGTAAAAACACTGGATCATTATTAGGCTACACTCCTGCTAGGACCAGGTCCATCTCTAATTATTCCTGAACTATTCAGAAGACTTGCCCTGAAAGACAGCCTTGACAGGGAGACTTTTACATTTCCAAGAGATTTGGGTTAATTCAATTTCAGAAATACATTACTGAGAAAGCTGTTATATTGTTAAAATTGGATATTTAAACCACTGCAGCATACTAAGTTGTATTATGTTTAAATAATGGTTTGGTTGTTTGCTAGATACACTTGTCACTGATGACAATGACTTAGGGTCGACACCGTGTAGGTAAGCCTTACTGAAAACAAGCCGACGGAACAATTTGTTAAGAGCAAGAGTTAACATGGTCGTGGGTCCTTGAAACGCAATTTAGCCAGAAAACAGGAAGGGAGAAGTTCAAGCACTGCCACTTCACTGCCACGTCCCAAAAGGACATGCCAGTTAGAGGATGTCCTAGTGTGCTCCAGTAGGGTATGAGCAGCACAGGGTGGCCATCTGCCTGTATGCCTGGCCCCAGACACCCCACCTCTGATAACCTCCCACAAACCACCACAGGGCAGGACAAAGCCAAACGAGTGTCATAAAGCCACTCAGTCTTCTGAAGGACTCTGCTTTGATGGGCGGCAGGCAACAACCCCAGAGACAATGGCATCTCCTCATGGCACAGAAATGTTAACATTCCTCGAATACAAATTTCTTCAGCTGGCATAATTCAAAGCTCATAAAAGCAGCTCATTGTTGAGGGTTGCTTTCCAAAGCTACGGAACAGGAAGTAGAACTACCAAGACTCCTTCAAACAATAAAAGGGGAAAAAACAGAAGAAATGTGTTTATCTGTGGCAGGAAACTAGACGGTGCCGTCTCTCTTTAGGCTAATGCAAAGCCTCACACACACACAATAATTAGCTTACTTTTTGACAGTCTGATAATCAGCCCAACTTATCATTCATTAATTTAGCCAAGATGATAACTGCTCCCAATAGAACGGGGTGGTAAGCTGAGATAACATAAGCTTGTTCAAACCCAGAACTAATTTAGTTCATCATGCAAATTAGAGACACCAACATTTCCCTGAACACTGCATTCCCCCACACCATTTAGCCTACAGAACCTAGGTTCCTCACACATGTAGCCTAGTGCTCTGGCTAATGTTGCTTTTCACATCTGTTCAGACACTGGGGGCATTAACCACCTACGTGGTCTATTCGAGTTCTCAAGTAGTCTGAATAACACGACTGAAATAACAGCAACATTTAAAATAAAATAGACTACAGACAGGCCTTTAACATTGGGCCTGATGTAGTCCTAGCGACTAGCTAGCCTCACCTACATGTCTCAAACATGACGGTTCACTTTTTTTTTTACACCTTTATTTAACTAGGCAAGTTAGTTAAGAACAAATTCTTATTTTCAATGACAGCCTAGGAACAGTGGGTTAACTGCCTTGTTCAGAACGATAGATTTTTACCTTGTCAGCTCTGGGATTTGATCTTGCAACCTTTCGGTTACTAGTCCAACGCTCTAACCACGAGGCTACCCTCCGCCACTAAAGCACATCAAAAGGCCCATGTATTCCCAATGACTTTATAAAATAATTTAGCATTTTGCCCTGATGCGACCAAAGCCGAGCCCCTTGAGGAAAGAGATGGCTCCAGCAGCTGACTGGAGAAGTAGAGTTGAGGCCCTTTGTCCACTGTTCGTAAAGTAGCTGGATACTCTGGCTGCAATCAGCACCTGCCTCTCCAGCTACTGCACCCTTAATACAGGTCTACTTCACATAGCACAAGGAGCCACATAGGAAAAAAGCTTTGTAATTAACTGAACACTTTCACCTAGAACTAAAGATTCCTGTTGAATCAACTTACCACTGATGCTGCATTAAATCAAAGCTGTAAATTCATTTGTTTCTAAATAAATGCAGGAATTACAATTTAGTGTGTACGCAACATCCAACATATTGAAAGCCCTCACTGAGAGGTGGGAGCCAGGCTCAAGAGAATTAGCAAAACAGTCAATTCAGCACCATGCATAAGAGTTGTAAGACTTCTTGTAAGAACACAGAAACAATATCCACTCAGACCAATGTGGTCCAGAAGTTCATTCCACTGAAACAGCAGAGCTTGCAGACACCTGCTAAGAAAAACAGCTGTGGTTGACTATCCAGCTCTTGTCAAGACAGGCAGATCTTTTCCATATTCACATTTCAGACATAACCTGATTAAGCAATGAAGGGAAAGGCCTACGCATTTCATTCAGGCAAATTCTTTCTAGAGCCATGCCTGACCTGAAGGGGAAGCAGCTGCAGCAAGTCCTGTAAACTGCTGCGGTGAAGTGACTTGATCAGACAACACTGCAAACTAGACAGGGCTGAGGCCAAAGTTCCCTCAAGTTTTTTTCCAGCACTGAGAAAATGTAAAGTATGCTGAGCGCAAACTTGAACATAGTGAAAATACAGTGCAACTTCCAGCCCGTTGACTGAACACTGAGGGTGTACCCACTTTAAGTTACAGTTTTAACAGAGGCCAAGGTGACTGAAAATGTTGTTTGATGCAAGAAACCACTTTACAAAATAAAACGCATTATTATTCCCATACCATTATTACAGAGAATCAAACAGTTACCCTCTGCCTGTTGGCTTAGCCTATTTCAAACCTGTCTCAAAATACAGCACTGCCCCTTTAACTTGTTTGGGATAGGGGGCAGCATTTTCACTTTTGGATGAATAGCGTGCCCAGAGTGAACTGCCTCCTACTCAGTCCCAGATGCTAATATATGCATATTATTAGTATTGGATAGAAAACACTCTGAAGTTTCTAAAGCTGTTTGAATGATGTCTGTGAGTATAACAGAACTCATATGGCAGGCAAAAACCTGAGACAAAATCCAAACAGGAAGTGGGAAATCTGAGGTTTGTAGTTTTTGAACTCACCCCTATCGAATACACAGTCGGATATGCGTTATTTTACACTTCCTAAGGCTTCCACTAGATGTCAACCGTCTTTAGAACGTTGTTTCAGGCTGCTCATGTGAAGGGGGGGGGGGGCTGTTTGACTAAGGGGTCTGCCTACAGCCTCGTTCTCAGTCACGCGCTTTCACTTGAGGTAGCTCTCGTTCCATTGCTTTTCTACAGAGAATGGAATTCTCCGGTTGGAACATTATTGAACTTTTATGATAAAAACATCCTAAAGATTGATTCTAAACTTAGTTTGACACGTTTCTTCGACCTGTAATATAACTTTTTGAACGTTTCGTCCGAATGGACCAGATCGCACTTTTGGATTTGTTTACCAAACGCCCTAACAAAAGAAGCTATTGGACATAAATGATGGACATTATCGAACAAAACAAGCATTTATTGTGGAACTGCGATTCCTGGGAGTGCATTCTGATGAAGATCAAAGGTAAGTGAATATTTATAATGATATTTATGAATAATGTTGACTACCCAACATGGCGGATATTTCTCTGGCTGGTTTGGGCTCTGAGCGCCGTTCTCAGATTATGCTTTTTCCGTAAAGTTTTGGGATGTTTTGGAACTACTGAACATAACACGCCAATGTAAAATAAGATTTTTGGATATAAATATGAACTTTACCGAACAAAACATACATGTATTGTGTAACATGAAATCCTATGAGTGTCATCTGATGAAGATCAAAGGTTAGTGATTAATTTTATCTCTATTTGTGCTTTTTGTGACTCCTCTTTGGCGGGAAAAATGGCTGGGTTTTTCTGTGACTTGGTGACCTAACAATCGTTTGTAGCTTTCGCTGAAAAGCATTTTTGAAATCAGACACTGTGGCTGGATTAACGAGAATTGTATCTTTGAAATGGTGCCTAATACCTGTATGTTTGAGAAATTTGATTTATGAGATTTCTGTTGATTTGTATTTGGCGCCCTGCTATTTCATTGGCTGTTGGCGAGGGGTGCTGCTAGCAGAACCCCTGTCCTAGACAGGTTAAGACAAAAAAAAAAAAAAGCTCTTTACCTGACTCGCTTTCAAAGATGTCTAGAATTGCATACGTTTTGTGCTCTTGGAGGAAGCAATCACTCCCCTATTACTGACTACAAATTATTTGTAACTTGGCTAAGAACTCACTAACTAGCAAAAGATATGAACAAAATGTGCACACACGGATACATTCAGCTCTCGCTTTGATCTCAAAACAAAAGCATTTACCCACGACCGATCATGCTTTAAACACAGTCTAGTTCAAAGTAAATGGCACACATCCATATATGGCAACAGTCTATTTGCATATAGGCCTACTGCAGCACAGGTATGTGTAGAGTACGGGCTGAGTAGTGCATGTCAATGCAATAGAATCCTACTCCGATGCCTTCTGTCTACAGCAAATGTATTTTGTTTTGGGTAGTGTTGTATTGAAAGTGGCTAACATTGCGTTGAGTCGCTGAGATCTACCGCTTAGATTTATTAACATGACTTAAACGTAAGCCTATGCAACATTAATAACCAATTAAAAACAGTACTGTAGCAATAAGGTTTGTGCAGAAAAACTATAGGCCCATTATCACTGCATACTGTCTTTGCTGCCAATGCATTGTTGTTGAAGACTTTTTTTAATATATTCAAGCAATAAGGCACAAGGTGGTGTTGCACAGTTTACGTCGAAAGTTTACATACGCTTAGGTTGGAGTCATTAAAACTCATTTTTCAACCACTCCACAAATTTCTTGTTAACAAACTGTAGTTTTGGCAAGTCGGGTAGGACATCTACCTTGTGCATGACACAAGTCATTTTTCCAACAATTGTTGACAGACAGGTTATTTCACTGTATCACAATTCCAGTGTGTCAGAAGTTTACATACACTAAGTTGACTGTGCCTTTAAACAGCTTGGAAAATTCCAGAAAATGATGTCATTTTAGCCGTGGTATATTGGCCATTTACGACTTCAAATGTATGTTAAATACATTTTAAGTCGTAAATGGCCAATATACCACGGCTAAGGGCTGTTTTTATGCACAACGTGGAGTGCATGCAGACAGCCCTTAGCTGTCTGCATGCACCCTTAGCCGTGGTATATTGGCCATATACCACAAACCTCCGAGGTGCCTTATTGCTAGTATAAACTGGTTACCAATGGAATTAGAGCGGTAAAAATAAAAAAAAGTTGACATAGCCGTGGTATATCAGACCATAAACCATGTGTGTCAGCCAATCAGCATTCAGGGTTCGAACCACCCAGTTTACAATTCAAAAAACAGATGAGTGAGCATACATTTAAATAATTTGCTGATGGTGCCTGCATCTGATGGTCATTCTCAGCAGAGGGCGAGAGCAGCAGACTGAGGGTCCGCCTCTCAACACCCCTCCACTTTCCCACACTGACCAAAAAGAAACACCGTCTTCCAGCTGATGGCTAAACTCGAGTCGCACTGCATTATTTCTGCTTCATGCATATTCATGTTACTCCTATGAACAGAGAAAAAGAAATTTTCCTTGATATTAAAAGACCCAAATAACACAGGCCTATAGAGACACGTTCCTCCTCATTCATTACTGCTGCAGTGCTTGTTGTGGCGCTGAGTGGAAATAGGAAGAACACACATTTCATGGCTTATAAAAGTGTTGAATACAAAGTGTTGACATTGCTGAGTAAGAACTTAAACATGAAGTCAGTCATAAAAACAGCATCTCTTTGCTGTACTCATTGAGTCTCGTGGTTTTAAACAGTTTGAAATCTCACAGTATCAACTTTGCTGTAGCTTTCTTTAACGCCTGCGACGTTACTGCAGACACGGTCATCTGAGCCAACCGATTGGACAGCGGTAGGCCTTTAATGCACTTGATTTGCTCTCTGGGCTCGCCGGGAAGGGAGAGTTTGTACCTTCAGACACATGAAATGGTTCAAAATGGCAACCGTTCCCCTACCCGGGTGCACCTACCGCCAACAGCAGGAGACAAATAAAATTAAAAAAATAGGAACAAGGATTTATCGTCGGGGTTTTTACAGAAATGTTTGACGGTCAACTAGGAATGCCTTGGAGATTGACCAATCGATCGACCAGTTGGTGACCACTGCTCTAGAAAGTTGAGTGAAGTTTAATCTCAAGCTACACTCTGCGGGCTGATATTTCTCCACTGCAGTCCCAGGGAGCTGCGCGTCTCAGGACTACTGTGTGTGCGCGCACAGCTTGGAGGGAACATTGGCTGCAGCAGAAATCTCAAATTAAACTCTAAACCCAATGTGCCCATTATTCATCACATTTCCAGAAAAGATGTAGTCCCCAGGTCTTTTAAAAAGTGCTTATGAATGAAAAGGCATTTCCACTGATGAGTCTCTTTTGGAAGTCTGAATAGCAACTGATGCCCCGTTCCTTTGAGCATCAGCTAGCTCTGCACTTCAATCACAGAAAGAATAATTCAAGACAGTACGACAAAATGTGCTGATAAAGGACACTCATTGGAGAGAGGACTTTGAAATGGGTTTGGAAGGACATGTGAACTACAAATCACAGTCGCTGACAAAAGTGCACACTGCCAAGGCCAAACCATTGTGGCTTTTTTGGCATATACAGTGCCTAAAGAATGTATTCATAAATATATACAGAAACATATAAGGTGATTTTGTCTCCAAGTGTCTGTTGGAAAGCAGACAGAACATGGTTTTACTCTAGGATTTTGCCTCTGCTTAGCTCTATTCTGTTTCCATTTATCCTAAAACAACTCCCTAGTCCTTGCCGATTAATGCCATACCCATAACATGATGCAGCCACTACCATGCTGGAAAATATGAAGTGGTACTCAATGATGTGTTGGAGTTGCTACAAACATAGTGCCTTGTATTGAGGAAAAAGTCAAATGTGGCAAAGAAATTAAGTGTTTTACTTTAGTGCATTATTGGAACCCAGATGCATGTTTTGGAATATTTATATTCTACACAGTCCTCCTTTTCACTCTGTCATTTAGGTTAGTATTGTGGAGTAACTACAATCTTGTTGATCCATCCTCAGTTTTCTCCTGTCACAGCATTAAACTCTGTAACCGTTTTAAAGTCACAATTGGCCTCATGGTGAAATCCCTGAATGGTGAAATCCCTGAATGGTTTCCTTCCTCTCCGGCAACTGAGTTTGGAAGGGCGCCTGGATCTTTGTAGTGACTGGGTGTATTGATACACCCTCCAAAACGTAATTATTAACTTCACCATGCTCAAAGGGATATTCAATGTCTGCTTTTTTTTGTATTACCCATCTACCAATAGGTGCCCTTCTTTGCAAGGCATTGGAAAACCTCCCTGGTCTTTGTGGTTGAATCTGTGTTCTGTGTTTGAAATTCACTGCTCGACAGAGGAACCTTACAGATAATTGTATGTATGGGGTACAGAGCTGAGGCAGTCATTATAAAATAAATGTTAAACACTATTATTACACACAGAGTGAGTCCATGCAAATGTATGTGACTTGTTAATCAAATTTTTACTCCTGAACTTATTTAAGCTTGCCATAAGAATAAGGTTGAATACTTGACTCAAGACATTTCAGCTTTTTATTTTGTGTGTGTGTGTGTGTGTGTGTGTATATATATATAATTTTAAATGGATTAAATTGAGATTGTGTGTCACTGGCCAACACACAATACCCCATAATGTCAAAGTGGAATTATTTGTGTGTATATATATTATATATATATATAAATATAAAAATAATTGTGTGTTGGCCAGTGACACACAATCTCAATTTAATCCATTTAAAATTCAGGCTGTAACAACAAAAAAGTGGAAAAAGTCAAATTGTGTTAACTTTGTGAAGGCATTAGGCTAGCTAGAGCGCACAGAGCAAAGACTGCTTCTCAGACCAGAGAGATGCAGTCACACAACAGCCAAGTGGGCTCAGCCAGTGCACACAAAAGCCCCAAAAAGCCACTGTATCCAAGACTGCATAAACAGTTTGACAGGACAAAGTGAAGCTGGATGAACCTCCTTTAATTGGTGAAGAGGCTGGATAGAATAGAATTGACTGGGGTGTGTGACAGTTCTTTTTTTAAAGTAGTGTATTTTTTAAAGATCAGGGGTGCCAAACATACAGCCCTCTGGGCAAAATGAGTTTGACACCCCTGTTTCAGGTTGTTTTCACACTTGGTCCCTTTCAGACAATTTTGGTGAACTCAATGCCGTTTGCAAAAAAAATTGTACAGTGTGAAAATTCCAAAGGAACTCAGACCCCTCAAAGCTCTTTTGTTCACATTACTCTTTTGTTCACATTCAAATTCTGAACTAAACTCCATACATTTTTTGGCATTTCTGTGCGTTCTTGACAATAGCTAATCAATATCCAAAACAGCAACAACAAAAAATCCACAAACCTGCACATCATCTCTCTTTTGTGGCACTAATGTGAGGAGTTATGTCAGGGAAAACGATGTTGCAGTAGTCTAGTGTGTGGTGCCGGAATAACGACATGTAATCCTGGGGAGATTTTTGTTCACATTACCCCAAAAAAGTCAAGCGAACCGAAACCATCTTGAGAGGTGGTCTGAGCTCGGTTCGCTTGGATTTACATGTGGTTATTCAGGATTACATGTCGTTATTCCGGCACCACACTAGACTACTGGCCACGTAGCAGGAGCTTGCTAGAATGTCAAGAGAGCATGAACACTGCTAAGGTACCCAAATGTGGCTTTCCTTCTTTTCTTTATCCCTTTACACTGAACAACATACCTAGTTAGTGTTTTTGTGCAACTTGCAAAACATATAGCTAGCTAGCTAACGTTACCCGCTGTGGCTGTACGAGTGTGTCTACCAGAAGAAGCCAACGTAGCTGCCAGCTGATGTCTTAAAACATTGCTGGCTGGTCCACTACTGTAACGTTAGCCTGCCAGCTAGCTCGCTAGCTAACTTGTACATGTAACTTCAATACATCCTATCAAATACAATGATAGCTAACTAGCTAGCTACTTAGCTAGCAAACAAGCTAGTACGGCAAATAGAGCCATTTCCGTCGCTATACTGTCTGAACAACATATGACGGTTGTCCTAACTAGCAGCTGACTGTGTATGTGGAGAATGGAAAATTATTGCAAACAGACGTTAGCATTACATGGGCAATAATAAACATCAGAGAATGCTGAAAGACGTGTGACTTACCTCCGACAAAAGCTCAATAAATGTCCTGTTCAGATATAGTGCTGAATATCCAGGGATGCTGAAATCAACGACTTCAGTGCAGGTTAGGTAGATTGCTGGCTTCTCTCTGAATGTTCCTTTTCACAAGAGGCAGTATACCTTACCTTCGCGCAACATTTAATGTGGACACAATCGCGCATCTGCTTCTCACTGCTAGCACTCTGACACCGCGAGACACTACGAGAGGGTGGAGATTTGACGAACCAGTGAGAGGCTCCGGTGAGAAAGGCAATGGCCAATGAAATCGAAGATTGTCGTTTTTTCTTCATTGGCAGATTCAGATATCTGACGTTAAGGGTCGCGGTTATGCACATATACAGTATTTTACATTATCTGTCTGTTATTTTAACTAAATGGGATACAAGTATGTTTCATTCAATATGCTTCAAAGCAAAAACAGTTGTGAAAACATAAATTGTGATCATATATGGCCCTCAGTTTAAAATGATCTGGTAAGGAGGTTTTGATTCATTATGACTACAGCTATAAGCTACAAGGTATATTGTGGAATGTGGATGGATGCTACAACTCTGTATGAAAATGAGCAGAGGTGGGATGGCTACCTGCTATCCAGAGACCAAGATCTAGTCTGTTGTATTCAGTCACTAACATTGAATTTCTGCAGAATTAGACTAAACTTATGTTGAACCCTCTCAAGTGGCATTGTAATATGAGTTCTCATGTTGTGTGATGAGTTCTGATGCTGTGATATGAGTTCTCATGTTGTGTGATATGAGTTCTCATGTTGTGTGATATGAGTTGTCATGTTGTGTGATATGAGTTCTCATGTTGTGTGATATGAGTTCTGATGTTGTGTGATATGAGTTCTGATGCTGTGATATGAGTTCTCATGTTGTGTGATATGAGTTCTCATGTTGTGTGATATGAGTTCTCATGTTGTGTGATATGAGTTCTCATGTTGTGTGATATGAGTTCTGATGTTGTGATATGAGTTGTCATGTTGTGTGATATGAGTTCTGATGTTGTGATATGAGTTCTCATGTTGTGTGATATGAGTTCTGATGTTGTGATATGAGTTCTCATGTTGTGTGATATGAGTTCTGATGTTGTGATATGAGTTCTCATGTTGTGTGATATGAGTTCTGATGTTGTGATATGAGTTCTCATGTTGTGTGATATGAGTTCTCATGTTGTGATATGAGTTCTCGTGTTGTGTGATATGAGTTCTCATGTTGCTCTTTTTTGTACTGTTTTAATTTGAGAAGAAAAAAAGTCTCGAGTCATCCCTGTTCAACATAGACTGTGACCTGGCTGAAAACGTACAACACATTTGATTTCATGACAGCAGTACCAGAATCCCATTTTTTTTAAAGTTCACTAGACCAATGTTTAAGTGTGTCCTTCTACTCTGTTTGTGTACAACCGGGCTGGGAGCTCTACTCATTAACCTGAGAAACAGCGAGGTAATTGTGCTATTTTCAGACATATTTACTCCAGATGAAACATTCACAATGTAAAATGCATTAAGCAAATCAATAACAAATGTATTTTTGTTTACTGCAGATTAGGGGACTTTGTGTGTGTCTCTGTGTGTGTAGACTACAGGCTATAATTAAGCTAATGAAGCAGGTTCTCATAAGAGCATGACTTCTTGCATTATAAACAACAATATTTCTGGATCTGTGGTGGTGCTCAGTCATGGCAAATGCAGGTTACAAATGCTTTGTTAACGTATCATTACGTGCTATGCCTAATAGATCGATCAATAGAATTGTAATCATGTGGAAAATGTTTATAAACAGTAAACATCATTTACATTTACATTTAAGTCATTTAGCAGACGCTCTTATCCAGAGCGACTTACAAATTGGTGCATTCACCTTATGATATCCAGTGGAACAGCCACTGTACAATAGTGCATCTAAATCTTTTAAGGGGGGGGGGGGGGGGGGGGGTTAGAAGGATTACTTTATCCTATCCTAGGTATTCCTTAAAGAGGTGGGGTTTCAGGTGTCTCCGGAAGGTGGTGATTGACTCCGCTGTCCTGGCGTCGTGAGGGAGTTTGTTCCACCATTGGGGTGCCAGAGCAGCGAACAGTTTTGACTGGGCTGAGCGGGAACTGTACTTCCTCAGAGGTAGGGAGGCGAGCAGGCCAGAGGTGGATGAACGCAGTGCCCTTGTTTGGGTGTAGGGCCTGATCAGAGCCTGAAGGTACGGAGGTGCCGTTCCCCTCACAGCTCCGTAGGCAAGCACCATGGTCTTGTAGCGGATGCGAGCTTCAACTGGAAGCCAGTGGAGAGAGCGGAGGAGCGGGGTGACGTGAGAGAACTTGGGAAGGTTGAACACCAGACGGGCTGCGGCGTTCTGGATGAGTTGTAGGGGTTTAATGGCACAGGCAGGGAGCCCAGCCAACAACGAGTTGCAGTAATCCAGACGGGAGATGACAAGTGCCTGGATTAGGACCTGCGCCGCTTCCTGTGTGAGGCAGGGTCGTACTCTGCGGATGTTGTAGAGCATGAACCTACAGGAACGGGCCACCGCCTTGATGTTAGTTGAGAACGACAGGGTGTTGTCCAGGATCACGCCAAGGTTCTTAGCGCTCTGGGAGGAGGACACAATGGAGTTGTCAACCGTGATGGCGAGATCATGGAACGGGCAGTCCTTCCCCGGGAGGAAGAGCAGCTCCGTCTTGCCGAGGTTCAGCTTGAGGTGGTGATCCGTCATCCACACTGATATGTCTGCCAGACATGCAGAGATGCGATTCGCCACCTGGTTATCAGAAGGGGGAAAGGAGAAGATTAATTGTGTGTCGTCTGCATAGCAATGATAGGAGAGACCATGTGAGGTTATGACAGAGCCAAGTGACTTGGTGTATAGCGAGAATAGGAGAGGGCCTAGAACAGAGCCCTGGGGGACACCAGTGGTGAGAGCACGTGGTGAGGAGACAGATTCTCGCCACGCCACCTGGTAGGAGCGACCTGTCAGGTAGGACGCAATCCAAGCGTGGGCCGCGCCGGAGATGCCCAACTCGGAGAGGGTGGAGAGGAGGATCTGATGGTACACAGTATCAAAGGCAGCCGATAGGTCTAGAAGGATGAGAGCAGAGGAGAGAGAGTTAGCTTTAGCAGTGCGGAGCGCCTCCGTGACACAGAGAAGAGCAGTCTCAGTTGAATGACTAGTCTTGAAACCTGACTGATTTGGATCAAGAAGGTCATTCTGAGAGAGATAGCAGGAGAGCTGGCCAAGGACGGCACGTTCAAGAGTTTTGGAGAGAAAAGAAAGAAGGGATACTGGTCTGTAGTTGTTGACATCGGAGGGATCGAGTGTAGGTTTTTTCAGAAGGGGTGCAACTCTCGCTCTCTTGAAGACGGAAGGGACGTAGCCAGCGGTCAAGGATGAGTTGATGAGCGAGGTGAGGTAGGGGAGAAGGTCTCCGGAAATGGTCTGGAGAAGAGAGGAGGGGATAGGGTCAAGCGGGCAGGTTGTTGGGCGGCCGGCCGTCACAAGACGCGAGATTTCATCTGGGGAGAGAGGGGAGAAAGAGGTCAAAGCACAGGGTAGGGCAGTGTGAGCAGAACCAGCGGTGTCGTTTGACTTAGCAAACGAGGATCGGATGTCGTCAACCTTCTTTTCAAAATGGTTGACGAAGTCATCCGCAGAGAGGGAGGAGGGGGGGGAGGGGGAGGAGGATTCAGGAGGGAGGAGAAGGTGGCAAAGAGCTTCCTAGGGTTAGAGGCAGATGCTTGGAATTTAGAGTGGTAGAAAGTGGCTTTAGCAGCAGAGACAGAAGAGGAAAATGTAGAGAGGAGGGAGTGAAAGGATGCCAGGTCCGCAGGGAGGCAAGTTCTCCTCCATTTCCGCTCGGCTGCCCGGAGCCCTGTTCTGTGAGCTCGCAATGAGTCGTCGAGCCACGGAGCAGGAGGGGAGGACCGAGCCGGCCTGGAGGATAGAGGACATAGAGAGTCAAAGGATGCAGAAAGGGAGGAGAGGAGGGTTGAGGAGGCAGAATCAGGAGATAGGTTGGAGAAGGTTTGAGCAGAGGGAAGAGATGATAGGATGGAAGAGGAGAGAGTAGCGGGGGAGAGAGAGCGAAGGTTTGGACGGCGCGATACCATCCGAGTAGGGGCAGAGTGGGAAGTGTTGGATGAGAGCGAGAGGGAAAAGGATACAAGGTAGTGGTCGGAGACTTGGAGGGGAGTTGCAATGAGATTAGTGGAAGAACAGCATCTAGTAAAGATGAGGTCAAGCGTATTGCCTGCCTTGTGAGTAGGGGGGGAAGGTGAGAGGGTGAGGTCAAAAGAGGAGAGGAGTGGAAAGAGGGAGGCAGAGAGGAATGAGTCAAAGGTAGACGTGGGGAGGTTAAAGTCACCCAGAACTGTGAGAGGTGAGCCATCCTCAGGGAAGGAACTTATCAAGGCGTCAAGCTCATTGATGAACTCTCCAAGGGAACCTGGAGGGCGATAAATGATAAGGATGTTAAGCTTGAAAGGGCTGGTAACTGTGACAGCATGGAATTCAAAGGAGGCGATAGACAGATGGGTCAGGGGAGAAAGAGAGAATGTCCACTTGGGAGAGATGAGGATCCCAGTGCCACCACCCCGCTGACCAGAAGCTCTCGGGGTGTGCGAGAACACGTGGGCAGACGAGGAGAGAGCAGTAGGAGTAGCAGTGTTATCTGTGGTAATCCATGTTTCCGTCAGTGCCAAGAAGTCGAGGGACTGGAGGGAAGCATAGGCTGGGATGAACTCTGCCTTGTTGGCCGCAGATCGGCAGTTCCAGAGGCTGCCGGAGACCTGGAACTCCACGTGGGTCGTGCGCGCTGGGACCACCAGGTTAGGGTGGCAGCGGCCACGCGGTGTGAAGCGTTTGTATGGTCTGTGCAGAGAGGAGAGAACAGGGATAGACAGACACATAGTTGACAGGCTACAGAAGAGGCTACGCTAATGCAAAGGAGATTGGAATGACAAGTGGACTACACGTCTCGAATGTTCAGAAAGTTAAGCTTACGTAGCAAAAATCTTATTGACTAAAATGATTAAAATGATGCAGTACTGCTGACTGGTGAAGTAGGCTAGCTAGCAGTGGCTGCGTTGTTGACTTTGTTTGAAAGTGTTGCTGGCTAGGTAGCCTCGATAACTGGCTAGGTAACCTCGATAACTGGCTAGATAATTACTCTAAACTACACAATTATCTTAGATCATAGACAGGGTTAGGCTGCATCGTACACCCACCACCCTTAAAAACACACAGCCGTTTGTGATTCCAAAATGATTAATTTTATTCACAAAACAACAACCCTTTGGAGGCCTTTGTCAAGCTCTTTCTCATATTCATCAGCTTATACAGTATCCTTTGATCATGCTCCCCTACTCACCTCCATACATTATTCACTATGTTCCTGTGAGCTGGAGTCTTTTCAGCCCCCCCGGTGAAAGGGTTCCTGACCTGCGATGAAGAGCTTCACTTGCATGCTGGGTAATGAGCTTTGGCCATGTGTATGGCTGGTCATGCTGTTTGGATGTGTCACTGGGGTCGGTGTCCTGGTGACTCTGCTAAGTGAGGAAAGGAAACAGGCTGCAGGCTACAGGGTGCTGTGAGTGTTATAGGAATAACATGCCAATAGGATGCACCATTTACAAGAGTGGCTTTTTAATGGTCAGCCGAATAATCAAGTGGGCGTCAAAGATAGTAGTGTTGTGTATTTGTTGTCTGGATCAATGTTATTTTCAGTGTGTGTGTGTGTGTCATTTTGTCTGTGTGTGTATATGTGAGTGTGTGTGTGTGTATGTGTATGTGTGTGTGTGTGTTTGTGTGTGAAATTTAATTTTGCCTGTGTGTGTGTGTGTGTGTGTGTGTGTGTGTGTGTGTGTGTGTGTGTGTGTGTGTGTGTGTGTGTGTGTGTGTGTGTGTGTGTGTGTGTGTGTGTGTGTGTGTGTGCGCGCGTTATCCCACCTGTCCATTTCCAACATAGAGGAGGAGACAGTCTCTCAGAAGAAGACAGTTTCTCAGAAGTAAACAGTCTCTCAGAAGTAAACAGTCTCTCGGGATGTGTGTGTGTAAATTCCCATGTGTACATGTGCAACATTTTGGAGGTGTGTTTGAATGCTCCCTGGAAGCTTGTTGACAAAAAAGCTCAAATTGGGATGATGGAAATCTGGACCTAAGATGCCAGGGGTGCGTTCAGTTCGGTTCAACATTTGCTAATTACTTGATGGTTTGTAATGAATGACACATTTCCCCAAAACAATGTGCAATATGGTTGTGACCATTTTAAAACACTAAACCTGTGCAGCACATACACAGTCGTTCTCTGGGTCACCATAACCACAACATTCTTCAACTGGTCGTTCAGCACACCGTTCTTCAACTGGTCGTTCAGCACACCGTTCTTCAACTGGTCGTTCAGCACACCGTTCTTCAACTGGGCGTTCAGCACACCGTTCTTCAACTGGTCGTTCAGCACACCGTTCTTCAACTGTGTGTTCAACACACCGTTCTTCAACTGGTCGTTCAGCACACCGTTCTTCAACTGGTCGTTCAGCGCACCGTTCTTCAACTGTGTGTTCAGCACACCGTTCTTCAACTGGTCGTTCAGCACACCGTTCTTCAACTGGTCGTTCAGCGCACCGTTCTTCAACTGGTCGTTCAGCACACCGTTCTTCAACTGGGCGTTCAGCACGCCGTTCTTCAACTGGTCGTTCAGCACACCGTTCTTCAACTGGTCGTTCAGCACACCGTTCTTCAACTGGTCGTTCAGCGCACCGTTCTTCAACTGGGCGTTCAGCGCACCGTTCTTCAACTGGTCGTTCAGCACGCCGTTCTTCAACTGGTCGTTCAACACACCGTTCTTCAACTGGTCGTTCAGCACACCGTTCTTCAACTGGTCGTTCAGCACACCGTTCTTCAACTGGGTGTTCAGCACACCGTTCTTCAACTGGTCGTTCAACACACCGTTCTTCAACTGTGTGTTCGGTACAGTTTCCTTTGAATTCAACATTGCACACAGTTCTGTCAAACTGAACGCACCCAGCTGTATAATAATGAGTATGTAACTTTGCACTAATACAGGGGAGAAAAACGACACAAGAGGAGGGCAGAAGGGATTAAGTAGGTCTATCTTGTTTTGGGAGAGGATGTGAGTGAAAGGTTGTTAAAACCACAGAGGACATTTCGGGCACCTAATCACATTTCCTGGCAGCCACGTTCTCGATTCCCTCATCCAGGAACATGCAGAACGTTATTGAAATTAATAAGCTTAGTGTTTTTATCCCTGTCCCTATGCGCAGAGGCTGATGTCTGGCACTACCCAGGTAGCTACCTCGAATGAAAAATATGCTCAAACACATGGTGGATATTATTCCATAGTAGTGTCAAAAAGCAGCATTCACAACACTGATAGGAGCTTTATATATGCATCCAGCTTTACAGTACTTATAACTTCACTGCCAAAATTAGGAATTAGCATCTTATTTAAAAAATTAAGATACTAGATGTGGACTGAAGAGGTTACATGCATATGCTCATACTACAGGTTTAGGCAAAAATATGTTATTATTAGGTTGATCAAGGAAGTGAAGGTAACCTGCCTAAATGATTACCGCCCCGGAGCACTCTTGTTGGTAGCCATGAAGTGCCTTGAAAGGCTGGTCATGGCTCACATCAACAGCATCCTCCCAGATACACTAGACCCACTCCAATTCGCATACCACCCCAACAGATCCACAGATGGCGCAATCTCAATCACACTCCACACTGCCCTTTCCCACCTGGATAAAAGGAACACCTATGTGAGAATACTGTTCATTAACTACAGCTTAACGTTCAACACCATAGTGCCCACGAAGCTCATCATTAAGCTAAGGATCCTGGGACTAAACACCTCCCTCTGCAACTGGATCCTGGACTTCTTGACAGGCCGCCCCCAGGTAGTAAGGGTAGGCAACAACACGTCTGCCACGCTGATCCTCAACACAGGGGCCCCTCAGGGGTGTGCACTTAGTCCCCTCCTGTACTCCCTGTTCACCCACGACTGCGTGGCCAAACACAACTCCAACACCATCAATAAGTTTGCTGACGACACAACAGTGGTAGGCCTGATCACCAACAACGATGAGACAGCCTATAAGGAGGAGGTCAGAGAACTGGCAGTGTGGTGCCAGAACAACAACCTCTCCCTCAATGTGAGCAAGACAAAGGAGCTGATCATGGACTACAGGAAAAGGCGGGCTGAACAGGCCCCCATTAACATCAACAGGGCTGTAGTGGAGCGGGTCGAGAGTTTCAAGTTCCTCTGTGTCCACATCACCAACAAACTATCATGGTCCAAACATACCAAGACAGTCATGAAGAGGGCACAACAAAACCTTTTCCCCCTCAGGAGACTGAAAAGATTTGGCATGGGTCCCCAGATCCTCAAAGAGTTATACAGCTGCGCCATCGAGAGCATCCTGACCGGTTGCATCACCGCCTGGTATGGCAACTGCTCGGTATCTGACCGTAAGGCACTTCAGAGGTTTGTGCGTACAGCTCAGTACATCACTGGGGCCAAGCTTCCTGCCATCCAGGACCTATATAATAGGTGGTGTTTATTATCTATGCATTGTCACTTCACTCCTACCTACATGTACAAATTACCTCGACTAACCTGGACCCCCACACATTGACTCGGTACCTGCACCCCCTGTATATAGCCTCATTATTGTTATTTTATTGTGTTACTTTTTATTATTTTTGACTTGTTAAATATTTTCTTAACTCTTTCTGAACTGCACTGTTGGTTAAGGGCTTGTAAGTAAGCACTTCACGGTGAGGTCTACACTAGTTGTATTCGGTGCATAAAGTGTCATCTGATTTGATCATCTTGAGAATCCTATAGTCAAGAGGTTAAGTTCTGTTGACACAGTGAGAATGGATAACCTGGATTGATCCACACAGTGAACTAAATCCATGGCAGTCAAGCCCTTTACACTGAGAACATATGATTTACAAGCTTGTACATGATTCAATAATAAAATATATTGCCCTCACTTCCAACCCAGCCACATGGTTCTTGGACATGTTGTCTGAACCCAGCCGTGCTTACACAAATATACTGAGCTAATTTGTAAAAGCTGTCTCATTATGAAAACATTTGCCTCCCCACACCAGTGTTGGTCATTGAAAGCATAATTGTCCAACACCAACTCTCTCTGGGGCGGGGCTGGTGTTATCACCTCCCTATAGCTGTGTGTGTGTGTGTGTGTGTGTGTGTGTGTGTGTGTGTGTGTGTGTGTGTGTGTGTGTGTGTGTGTGTGTGTGTGTGTGTGTGTGTGTGTGTGTGTGTGTGTGTGTGTGTGTGTGTGTGTATGTCACAACCATGAGGGAAGCTAGGTCTTTGTTGCTGGGGCCTGAATAGGACGGTGACTGACTGGGTGAGATAAGGCGCTCAACACCACAGTTCATTTGATCTTCCGCCATTTATATTCAGCTGCAGTTTCTCATTTTCACTTTTGGGAAAAGGGGATGAGACGCGCCACTTTCATACGCTGCTCTCCCTCTCTCTGATATTAACCTTGGTGTTAAAAACTGACAGCACTGCAAAAGGGGAGCGAGGGAAGGCCATCACTTTGAATGGAGACATGTAGGCTTGTATAAACTGGGTGGTTCGAGCCCTGAATGCTGATTGGCTGACAGCCATGGTATATCAGACCGTATACCACGGGTATGACAAAACATTTATTTTTACTGCTATAATTAAGTTGGTAACCTGTTATAATAGCAATAAGGCACCTCTGGGGTTTGTGGTATGTGGCCAATATACCACGGCTAAGAGCTGTATCCAGGCACCGCGTTGCGTCTTGCCTAAGAACAGCCCTTCACCATGGTATATTGGCCATATACCACACCCCTCGTGCCTTACTGCTTAAATATAAACTTTTATGTGGCTTCTAATTCAACCTGACAACTTCCCCGCCATCTTTTTTTCAACTGTGGAACTTTATTTAAACCGAGCAGGGGCTTTCCTTTTCTGTGTGTGGATGGGCTTACTGCTAACACTATATTTCAGTTACTTAAACTGAGCTAGGGCTTTCCTTTTACTTGTAATTGTGGGACTGGTAAATGAACCAGCCAACAAGTGCTTAAGAGCTCTCTTGTTGTTAAGAGGAGAGAAAAATGGAGTGGAGTAACTGAGGCATGTTCATTTAATGAGACACGTACCTGTGCTTTGGGATGTGGTTGACTCACACCTTTGTATTCACTTTCTGAGAGTACTTACCAGCTGAGGGAAAAAAATTGTTGCTTGACTGTTAAGAAGCGCACACTGAGTTCCTCAAAATAGTTAGATACAGGATATGTCTTGTACAATATATATAATATTACAATAATATAAAATAATATGATATATGCCATGTCTTTATCCAAAGACATGTATTCATGTCGGACCAGCTCTCTATTCTCAGGAGTTTCCCAGTTCCCATAACAATATCAAGGTCACCTTTCAGATCGCACACTAATTTAAATGAGCAATTACCACTACTAGTAAAAGAATGTGGCTGCAATCCCTCAGTAACAACAGCATAATCCCTCAGCAACAACAGTATAATCCCTCAGTAACAACAGTATAATCTCTCAGTAACAATAGTATAATCCCTAACTAACAACAGTATAATCCCTCAGTAAGAACAGTATAATCCCTGAGTAACAGTATAATCCCTCATTAACAACAGTATAATCCCTCAGTAACAGTATAATCACTCAGTAACAACAGTATAAATCACTAAGTAACAACAGTAGAATCACTCAGTAACAACAGTATAATCCCTGAGTAACAGTATAACCCCTCAGTAACAACAGTATAATCCCTCAGTAACAACAGTATAATCCCTCAGTAAGAACAGTACAATCCCTGAGTAGCAGTATAATCACTCAGTAACAACAGTATAATCCCTCAGTAACAGCATTATAATCAATTAGTAACAACAGTATAATCCCTCAGTAACAACAGTATAATCCCTCAGTAACAACAGTATAATCCCTCAGTAACAGTATAATCACTCAGTAACAACTGTAGAATATCTCAGTAACAACAGTATAATCCCTGAGAAACAGTATAATCCCTCAGTAACAACAGTATAAAACCTCAGTAAGAACAGTATAATCCCTCAGGAACAACAGCATAATACCTGAGTAACAATATAATCACTCAGTAATGACAATATAATCCCTCAGTAAGAACAGTATAATCCTTCAGTAACAACAGTATAATCCCTCAGTAACAACATTATAATCAATTAGTAACAACAGTATAATCCCGCAGTAACAACAGTAGAATCACTCAGTAACAACAGTAGAATCACTCAATAACAACAGTAGAATCACTCAGTAAGAACAGTAGAATCACTCAGTAAGAACAGTAGAATCAATTAATAACAACAGTATAATCCCGAAGTAACAACAGTATAACCACTCAGTAACAACAGTAGATTCACTCAGAAACAACAGTAGAATCCCTCAGTAACAACAGTAGAATCACTCAATAACAACAGTATAATCCTAGAGTAACAGTATAATCCTAGAGTAACAACAGTATAATCCCTCAGTAACAACAGTATAATCCTAGAGTAACAACAGTATAATCCTAGAGTAACAACAGTATAATCCCTCAGTAACAACAGTAGAATCCCTCAGTAACAACAGTATAATCCTAGAGTAACAACAGTATAATATCTCAGTAACAACAGTATAATCCCTCAGTAACAACAGTAGAATCACTCAATAACAACATTATAATCCCTCAGTAACAACAGTAGAATCCCTCAGTAACAACAGTATAATCCTAGAGTAACAACAGTATAATATCTCAGTAACAACAGTATAATCCCTCAATAACAACAGTATAATCCCTCAGTAACAACAGTATAATCCCTCAATAACAACAGTATAATCCCTCAGTAACAACAGTATAATCCCTCAATAACAACAGTAGAATCACTCAATAACAACAGTATAATCCCTCAGTAACAACAGTAGAATCCCTCAGTAACAACAGTATAATCCTAGAGTAACAACAGTATAATATCTCAGTAACAACAGTATAATCCCGCAGTAAGAACAGTATAATCCCTCAGTAACAACAGTAGAATCCCTCAGTAACAACAGTATAATCCCTCAGTAACAACAGTATAATCCTAGAGTAACAACAGTATAATCCTAGAGTAACAACAGTATAATCCTAGAGCAACAACAGTATAATCCTAGAGTAACAACAGTATAATCCTAGAGCAACAACAGTATAATCCCTCAGTAACAACAGTATAATCACTCAGTAACAACAGTATAATCTCTCAGTAACAACAGTATAATCTCTCAGTAACAACAGTATAATGCCTCAGTAACAACAGTATAATCACTTAGTAACGACAGTATAATCTCTCAGTAACGACAGTATAATCACTAAGTAACAACAGTAGAATCAATTAGAAACAACAGTAGAATCCCTCAGTAACAACATTATAATCAATTAGTAACAACAGTATAATCCCGCAGTAACAACAGTAGAATCACTCAGTAACAACAGTAGAATCACTCAGTAACAACAGTAGAATCACTCAGTAACAACAGTAGAATCACTCAGTAACAACAGTAGAATCACTCAATAACAACAGTAGAATCACTCAGTAAGAACAGTAGAATCACTCATTAACAACAGTAGAATCACTCAATAACAACAGTAGAATCACTCAGTAAGAACAGTATAATCCCTGAGTAACAACAGTATAATCCCTGAGTTACAACAGTATAATCCCTCAGTAACAACAGTCAAATCCTTGAGTAACAGTATAATCCCTGAGTAACATCAGTATACTCGCTCAGTAACAACAGTATAATCCCTGAGTAACATCAGTATACTCGCTCAGTAACAACAGTATAATCCCTCAGTAACAACAGTATAATCCCTCAGTAACAACAGTATAATCCTAGAGTAACAACAGTATAATCCCTCAGTAACAACAGTATAATCACTTAGTAACGACAGTATAATCTCTCAGTAACGACAGTATAATCACTAAGTAACAACAGTCGAATCCCTCAGTGACAACAGTAGAATCGCTTCTGATTACACTTATCAGATAAAAAATCCCTGAGTTACAACAGTATAATCCCTCAATAACAACAGTCAAATCCTTGAGTATCAGTATAATCACTCAGTAACAACAGTAGAATCCCTCAGTAACAACAGCATAATCACTCAGAAACAACAGTAGAATCCCTCAGTAACAACAGTATAATCCCTCAGTAACAACAGTATAATCTCTCATTAACAACAGTATATTCACTCAGTAAGAACAGTATATTCACTCAGTAGTAACAGTATAATCACTCAGTAAGAACAGTATAATCCCTGAGTAACATCAGTATACTCGCTCAGTAACAACAGTATAATCCCTCAGTAACAACAGTATAATCACTTAGTAACGACAGTATAATCTCTCAGTAACAACAGTATATTCACTCAGTAACAACAGTATAATCACTTAGTAACGACAGTATAATCTCTCAGTAACGACAGTATAATCACTAAGTAACAACAGTATAATCCCTCAGTAACAACAGTATAATCCCTCAGTAACAGTATAATCACTCAGTAACAACTGTAGAATATCTCAGTAACAACAGTATAATCCCTGAGAAACAGTATAATCCCTCAGTAACAACAGTATAAAACCTCAGTAAGAACAGTATAATCCCTCAGGAACAACAGCATAATACCTGAGTAACAATATAATCACTCAGTAATGACAATATAATCCCTCAGTAAGAACAGTATAATCATTCAGTAACAACAGTATAATCCTTCAGTAACAACAGTATAATCCCTCAGTAACAACATTATAATCAATTAGTAACAACAGTATAATCCCTCAGTAACAACATTATAATCAATTAGTAACAACAGTATAATCCCGCAGTAACAACAGTAGAATCACTCAGTAACAACAGTAGAATCACTCAATAACAACAGTAGAATCACTCAGTAAGAACAGTAGAATCACTCAGTAACAATAGTATAATCCCTGAGTTACAACAGTATAATCCCTCAATAACAACAGTCAAATCCTTGAGTAACAGTATAATCACTCAGTAACAACAGTATAATCCCTCAGTAACAACAGCATAATCCCTCAGTAACAACAGTAGAATCAATTAGAAACAACAGTAGAATCCCTCAGTAACAACAGTATAATCCCTCAGTAACAACAGTAGAATCCCTCAGTAACAACAGTATAATCCCTCAGTAACAACAGTATAATCCTAGAGTAACAACAGTATAATCCCTCAGTAACAACAGTATAATCACTTAGTAACGACAGTATAATCTCTCAGTAACGACAGTATAATCACTAAGTAACAACAGTCGAATCCCTCAGTGAAAACAGTAGAATCGCTTCTGATTACACTTATCAGATAAAAAATCCCTGAGTTACAACAGTATAATCCCTCAATAACAACAGTCAAATCCTTGAGTATCAGTATAATCACCCAGTAACAACAGTATAATCCCTCAGTAACAACAGCATAATCACTCAGAAACAACAGTAGAATCACTCAGTAACAACAGTAGAATCCCTCAGTAACAACAGTATAATCCCTCAGTAACAACAGTATAATCCTAGAATAACAACAGTATAATTACTCAGTAAGAACAGTATAATCCCTCAGTAACAGCAGTATAATCCCTGAGTAACAACAGTATAATCCCTGAGTAACAACAGTATAATCCCTGAGTAACAACAGTATAATCCCTCAGTAAGAACAGTATAATCCCTGAGTAACAACAGTATAATCCCTCAGTAAGAACAGTATAATCCCCGAGTAACAGTAGAATCCCTCAGTAACAACAGTATAATCCCTCAGTAACAACAGTATAATCTCTCATTAACAACAGTATATTCACTCAGTAAGAACAGTATATTCACTCAGTAGTAACAGTATAATCCCTCAGTAACAACAGTATAATCTCTCATTAACAACAGTATATTCACTCAGTAAGAACAGTATATTCACTCAGTAGTAACAGTATAATCACTCAGTAAGAACAGTATAATCCCTGAGTAACATCAGTATACTCGCTCAGTAACAACAGTATAATGCCTCAGTAACAACAGTATAATCACTTAGTAACGACAGTATAATCTCTCAGTAACGACAGTATAATCACTAAGTAACAACAGTCGAATGCCTCAGTGACAACAGTAGAATCGCTTCTGATTACACTTATCAGATAAAAACATTTTTTTACATAATCTGAAATCTCAGTGCTGCAAGGGCAGATCAATCTATAAAAAAAATTGGTTGGGTGGCAAGAAAATATGAGCGTTGGTATTTTTATTTCATTTTCAATGCTATGGCTTGGCTCCAGGGCTCGGGTATTGTTTTGTATACCAGGGAGCAAATTTCTTGTGACAAATGTTTGTTTTTAGGGGTGCAACTGCATTGAGGGTATTACGCAAGGTTAAATTTAGATCTTCAGTAGGTGGTTAACCGATGTCCTTGGGTAGGTTGAGGGAGTTTGGAAGGGCATCTAGGAATCTTTGGGTTGTCTGAGAATTTACCAGGATTATTTGTTGCGATTGCAAACGTAATAAGATGGTGGTCCGATAGTCCAGGAATATAATGAAAAACATTTAGATCCACAATATTTATTCAACGGGACAAAACTAGATCCAGGGTAAGACTGTGGCAATGAGTAGGTCCGAATACATGTTGGACAAAACCCACTGAGTCAATGATGGCTCCGAAAGCCTTTTGGAGTGGGTCTGTGGACTTTTCCATGTGAATATTAAAGTCACCAAGAATTTGAATATTATCTGCCATGAATACAAGGTCCGACAGGAATTCAAGGAACTCAGTGAGGAACCATGTATAGGGCCCAGGAGGCCTGTAAACAGTAGCTATAAAAAGTGATTGAGTAGGCTGCTTAGATTTTATGACTAGAAGGTCCAAAGACAAAACGCAGTCTTTTTTAAAAATGTATTTTTATTGAAATTTGCTGTCATAAATGTTAGCAACACCTCCGCCTTTGCAGGATGTGCGGGGGATATGGTCACTAGTGTAACCAGGAGAGGTGTCACACCCTGACCATAGATTGCTTTGTATGTTTCTATGTTTTTGTTTGGTCAGGGTGTGATGTGGGTGGGCATTCTATGTTGTATGTCTAGGTTGTCTATTTCTGTGTTTGGCCTGGTGTGGTTCCCAATCAGAGGCAACTGTCTATCGTTGTCTCTGATTGGGAGCCATATTTAGGTAGCCTGTTTTTTCATTGTGTTTTTGTGGGTGATTATTTTCTGTTGTGTCTGCACCGTACAGAACTGTTTCGTTTTCGTTTCTGGCTTTCACGTTATTATTTTGTATTTTCAGTGTTAAGTTGATTCATTAAATATTGACATGGACACATACCACGCTGCGCATTGGTCCTACTCTTCTCATTCCAACGACGAGCGTTACAAGAGGCCTCATTTAACACAGTAAATTCATGTTTCAGTCAGGCCAATCACATCAAGATTATGATCAGTGATTAGTTCATTGACTATGACTGCCTTGGAAGTGTTAAGTAGACCTATTTTGAGATGTGAGATATCACAAATTCTTTCAATAATGACAGGAATGGAGGAGGTCTTTATTCCACTGAGATTGCTAAAGCGAACACCGCCATGTTTAGTTTTGCTCAATCTAGATCGAGGCACAGACACGGTCTCAATGGGGATAGCTGAGCTGACTACACTGACTGTGCTAGTGGCAGAATGTGGGGATAAGCTAATCTTTTGGGAGAGGCAGAAAACAGTTTTCAACAAGAGATTGAGTTGTGAGACTCTGCTGTAGAGTTCATCGCTCCCCCTAACTGGGAGGTGGCCAGTGTTAGGGGTGGGTAACTGGTGGCAGTGAAGTCAGACGCAGGAGAGCAGAACTAGGTAATAGCCGGAGCAGTTTAATTTCAAAACCAACGGCATAAAGAAATAACCAACATGGGTACAAAACCTGACGCGCACCAGTAAACATGTGCACAAGCACTTACAACAAACAATTCCACACAAAAACATGGGGGAACAGAGGGTTAAATACACAACACTTAATGAGGGAAATGAGAACCAGGTGTGTAGGAAAACAAGACAAAACAAATGGAAAATGAAAAGTGGATCGACGATGGCTAGAAGACCAGTGACGCCGAACGCCGCCCGAACAAGGAGAGGAACCGACTTCGGTGGAAGTCATGACAGTACCCCCCCCCCCTGACGCATGGCTCCAGCAGCGCGCCAACACCGGCCTTGAGGACGACCCGGAGGGCGAGGTGCAGGGCGATCCGGACGGAGACGGTGGAACTCCCGCATCATTGAAGGGTCCAACACGTCCTCCACCGGAACCCAGCATCTCTCCTCCGGACCGTAGCCCCGGCGGCGGAGGAACCTCTCGCACGGAGGAACCGGGAGGAACCTCCTGCACCTCAGACTCCTGGAGCGGGCCAGCCACCACCGGCCTGAGGAGAGACACATGGAACGAGGGGTTAATACGGTAATCGGAGGCAAGCTGTAACCTGTAACTCACCTCGTTCAGTCTCCTCAGGACTTTAAATGGCCCCACAAACCGCGGACCCAGCTTCCGGCAGGGCAGGCGGAGGGGCAGGTTTCGGGTTGAGAGCCAGACCCGGTCCGCCGGTGCGAACACTGGGGCCTCACTGCGGTGACGGTCTGCGCTGGCTTTCTGGCGTAGCACGGCGCGCTGAAGGTGAACATGAGCGGCGTCCCATGTCTCCTCCGCGCGCCGGAACCAGTCGTCCACCGCAGGAGCCTCGGTCTGACTCTGATGCCAAAGAGCCAGAACCGGCTGATACCCCAGTACGCACTGGAAGGGGGAGAGGTTAGTGGAGGAGTGGCGGATCGAGTTCTGGGCCATCTCTGCCCAGGGCACAAATGCCGCCCACTCCCCCGGCCGGTCCTGGCAATAAGACCTGAGAAACCTACCCACATCCTGGTTAACTCTCCACCTGCCTGTTACGCTCGGGGTGAAAACCCAAGGTAAGGCTGATCGAGACCCCCAGACGTTCCATGAACGCCCTCCAGACCCTTGAAGTGAACTGGGGACCCTGATCAGACACTATATCCTCAGGCACCCCGTAGTGCCGGAAGACGTGTGTAAACAAGGCCTCCGCAGTCTGTAGGGCCGTAGGGAGACCGGGCAGAGGAAGGATCGTGGTGTTTCCCTGTGATGGGGGGAGATCGGTCAGGAAATTGATCGACAGGTGCGACCATGGCCGTTGTGGAACGGGTAAGGGGTGTAGCTTACCTCTGGGCAGGTGCCTAGGAGCCTTACACTGAGCGCACACCGAGTAAGAGGAAACATAAACCCTCACGTCCTTGGCCAAAGTGGGCCACCAGTAATTCCCACTCAGACAGCGCACCGTCCGACCGATGCCTGGATGACCAGAGGAAGGTGACATGTGGGCCCAATAGATCAGCCGATCACGGACAGCAGACGGAACGTACAGACGCCCAGCGGGACACTGGAGGGGAGCGGGCTCTGTATGTAACGCCTGCTCAATGTCTGCGTCCAGCTCCCACACTACTGGTGCCACCAGGCAGGAGGCCGGGAGTATGGGGGTGGGATCCATGGGCCGCTCCTCTGTGCCATACAGCCGGGACAGTGCGTCTGCCTTCACGTTCTGGGAACCTGGTCTGTAAGAAAGTGTGAAAACAAAACGGGTGAAAAACATGGCCCACCTTGCCTGGCGAGGGTTCAGTCTCCTCGCTGCCCGGATGTACTCCAGATTGCGGTGGTCAGTCCAGATAAGAAAGGGGTGTTTAGCCCCCTCAAGCCAATGTCTCCACGCCTTCAGAGCCTTGACAACAGCCAACAGCTCCCGGTCCCCCACGTCATAGTTTCGCTCCGCCGGGCTGAGCTTCCTCGAGAAGAAGGCACAAGGGCGGAGCTTCGGTGGCGCACCCGAGCGCTGAGAGAGCACGGCTCCTATCCCAGCCAAAGAGGGATCCGGATGGGCCAGTACAGGAGCCGAGGTAAACAGAGCCCTCAGGTGACCAAAAGCCCTGTCCGTCTCAGCCGACCACTGCAAACGTACCGGTCCCCCCTTCAGCAGTGAGGTAATGGGAGTCGCTACTTGACCAAAACCCCGGATAAACCTCCGGTAGTAATTGGCAAACCCTAGAAACCGCTGCACCTCCTTTACCGTGGTGGGAGTCGGCCAATTACGCACGGCTGAAATGCGGTCACTCTCCATCTCCACCCCTGAGGTGGAAATGCGGTACCCTAGGAAGGAGACGGACTGTTGGACAAACAGGCATTTCTCAGCCTTGGCGTACAGGTCATGCTCCAACAATCGACCAAGCATCCTGCGCACCAGTGACACATGCTCGGCGCGTGTAGCGGAGTATATCAGAATGTTATCAATATACACCACTACACCCTGCCCGTGCAGGTCCCTGAAAATCTTGTCTACAAAGGCTTGGAAGACTGATGGAGCATTCATCAACCCGTACGGCATGACGAGGTACTCATAATGCTCTGAGGCCGTACTGAACGCCGTCTTCCACTCGTCTCCCTCCCTGATACGCACCAGGTTGTAAGCGCTCCTGAGATCTAGTTTGGTGAAGAAGCGCACACAGTGCATTGACTAAATCGCCGTGGCGATAAGAGGTAGTGGGTAACTGTACCACACCGTGATCTGTTTAAGGCCTCGGTAGTCAATACACGGGCGCAGACCTCCCTCCTTCTTCTTCACAAAAAATAAACTCGAGGAGGCGAGTGAAGTGGAGGACCGAATGTACCCCTGACGCAGGGATTCGGAGACATATGTTTCCATAGCCGCCGTCTCCGCCTGTGACAGGGGATACACGTGACTCCTGAGAAGTGCAGCGTCTACCAGGAGATCTATCGCACAATCCCCCCGTCGATGGGGTGGTAATTGAGTCGCCTTCTTTTTGGAGAAGGTGAGAGCCAAATCGGCATATGCGGGGGGAATGCGCACGGTGGAGACCTGGTCTGGACTTTCCACCGTAGTAGCACCAACGGAAACCCCTAAACACCTCCCTGAGCACTCTCGCGACCACTCCGTGAGAGCCCTCTGTTGCCATGAAATGGTGGGGTCATGACGAGCTAACCAGGGAAGGCCTAGTACCATGGGAAACGCAGGAGAGTCAATGAGGAAGAGACTGATTCTCTCCTCGTGACCCCCCTGTGTCACCATGCCCAGGGGGATGGTAGCTTCCCTAATTAACCCGGACCCTAATGGTCGACTGTCCAGAGCGTGAACTGGGAAAGGCCTAACCACTGGAACAATAGGGATCCCTAACATATGGGCGAATGCTCTGTCGATAATTCCCAGCCGCGCCTGAATCGATGAGCGCCTTATGCTGGGAATGCGGGGAAAACTCAGGAAAGTAAACATGCACAAACAGGTGTACAACAGAGGGCTCTGGATGAGAGTGGTGCATGCTCACCTGGGGCGACGCTAGAATGCCCTGCCTGTTGCCTCGACCCCTAGAGGAACCAACCCGGCACCAACTAGCAGTGTGACTTCTGCGGCCACAGATGGTACACTTGAAAGCCCCTCCTCCGGCCTTCCTGGGCGCAGCACCTCCCAGCTCCATAGGCACCTCCATAGCCCTCTCTGGACGTCCGCGGGTGACCAGCAGGTTATCCAACCGAATGGACAACTCTACCAGCTGGTCGAAGGTGAGGGTGGTATCCCTGCAGGCCAACTCCCGACAGACAACCTCGCGCAGGCTGCAACGGTAGTGGTCGATAAGGGCCCTGTTGTTCCATCCCGCTCCTGCGGCCAGGGTCCGAAATTCCAGGGCGAACTCCTGGGCGCTCCTCGTCCCCTGACTCAGGTAGAAAAGACGTTCACCCGCCGCTCTACCCTCGGGTGGGTGGTCGAAGACTGCCCGGAAGCGGCGGGTGAACTCCGTGAAGTCGTCCAACGCCGCATCTTCTTCTCCCCACACGGCGTTAGCCTACTCCAGAGCTCTCCCTGAGAGGCACGAGACGAGGGCGGACACCCTCTCCCTTCCCGAGGGAGCCGGGTAAACGGTGCCCAGGTATAGGTCCAGCTGTAGTAGGAAACCCTGGCACTGTGTCGCCATCCCATCATACTCCCCGGGAAGGGCGAGACGCATCCCTCTGGGACCGGGTACAGGAGGGACGAGTAGTGGGAAGCCCTGTTGTGCTGGTGGAGGCGCTGGAGGGACTCCCTGTCTCTCCCAGCGGTCCATGGTCTGGATGACGCGGTCCATCGCGACGCCGAGATGTTGTAGCATCGCAGCGTGTTCTCTGACGCGCTCCTCGACTCCTATAACCGGGGTACCTGCTCCTGCTGACTCCATGGTGAGGTGTGGAACTCTGTTAGGGGTGCGTAACTGGTGGTAGTGAAGTCAGACGCAGGAGAGCAGAACTAGGTAATAGCCGGAGCAGTTTAATTTCAAAACCAACGGCATAAAGAAATAACCAACATGGGTACAAAACCCGACGCGCACCAGTAAACATGTGCACAAGCACTTACATTACATTTAAGTGCACAAGCACTTAAATTCCACACAAAAACATGGGGGGAACAGAGGGTTAAAAACACAACACTTAATGAGGGAAATGAGAACCAGGTGTGTAGGAAAACAAGACAAAACAAATGGAAAATGAAAAGTGGATCGACAATGGCTAGAAGACCGGTGACGCCGACCGCCGCCCGAACAAGGAGAGGAACCGACTTCAGTGGAAGTCGTGACAGCCAGAGACAATTACTCGATGCCGACATCTTTCTAGATAATTTACACGCAGAAGCTATGTTGCGCTTGCTTGGTGACTGTTTCATCCTGACATCGTTGATGCCGACATACAGTAGATAACAATATCCCTATACTCTCTATGCTCACCAGTTTAAGCCTTAGCCAGCACCCTCTTCAGATTAGCCTTTACGTCGGTAGACCTGCCCTCTGGTAAACAGTGTATGATCGCTAGATTATTATTTTTAACTCTAATATTGCGGGTAATGGATTCGCCAATGACTAGGGTTTTCAATTTGTCAGAGCTAATGGTGGGAGGCTTCAGAGGCTCAGACCCCGTAACGGGTGGATGAGGGACCTGAGAAGGCTCGGCCTCTGACTCGTTGCTTATTGGGGAGAACCGTTTGGAAGTTTCTGTCCAACAGCATTTCTTTCCAGAAGGCTGCGAGGACTGTGCAGTAGGATTTATACTACTATCTGTACTTACTTGTGGCACAGACGCTGTTTCATCCTTTCCTACACTTAAATTGCCCTTGCCTAATGATTGCATCTGAAGCTGGGCTTGCAACAAGGCTATCCCCAACATAAGGCAATAGTTCTCCTGTATATTATGAGTACAGCGACTGCAATTAGATGGCATAGTGTTAATGTTACTACTTAGCTTCTTCGGCTGGTGGACGTCTGCAGAACCATGTCCAGATAAAGCGTCCGGGGAGAAAAAGTCGAACGAGGAAAAAACTAAGACGTTGGTAAATGTATTAAATTTGGATTTTGATTAAACGGTTATTAAATGTAAAAAACAAAAAGTTTAGCAGGTAGCCAAGTAGCAACAAGCAGCACGGAGACAATCAAAAACTCAAACATTATGTCACGGCTGTCTTCGTCCTCCTCATCTGACGAGGAGAAGTGAGAAGGATCGGAGGACCAATACGCAGCGTGGTAAGTGTTCGTCATTTTAATGGAAAAACTAAACACTACAAAATAACAAAGTGACAACCGTGAAGCTAATGAACAATCGTGCTGACACAAACACTACACATAGACAATCACCCACAACCCACAATGACAAAACAGGCTACCTAAATATGGTTCCCAATCAGAGACAACGACTAACACCTGCCTCTGATTGAGAACCATATCAGGCCAAACACAGAAACAGACAAACTAGACATACAACATAGAATGCTCACTCAGATCACACCCTGACCAAACAAAACATATAAACATACAAAGCAAACTATGGTCAGGGCGTGACACATTAAGTATTAGTGACGAGCAGTTACCTAAATGACAATGATTTGTCCCAAATACAATGCTTTTAGTTTTTAAAATATTTAGTACTAACTTATTCCTTGCCACCCCTTCTGAAACTAACTGCAGCTCTTTGTTAACCTGTTTGGGCTGCAAGCCCGATATCGGTACACCTATGACAACATCCAGCTCAAAGTGCAGGGCGCGAAATTCAAAAGATATTTTTTTTAAATATTTAACTTTCACACATTAACAAGTCCAAGACACCAGATGAAAGATACACTTCTTGTGAATCAAGCCAACATGTCCGATTTTTAAAATGTTTTACAGGGAAGACAAAATATGTAAATCTATTAGCTAACCACGTTAGCAAAAGACACCACTTTTCTAACTCCATCAGTTTCTTACTCCATCAGGTGCTATCACAAATTCGACCAAATAAAGATATAAATAGCCACTAACCAAGAAACAAATTCATCAGATGACAGTCTGATAACATATTTATTGTATAGCATATGTTTTGTTCGAAAAATGTGCATATTTCATGTATAAACCATAGTTTACATTTCAGCTACAATCAGAAATTGCACCGAAAGCAGCCATAATATTTACAGACACCACCGTCAAATAGCTAATTACTCATCATAAAACATTTCTGAAAAATACATAGTCTGCAGCAATTGAAAGACAGGCATCTTGTGATTCCAAACAATATTTCCGATTTATTAAATGTTTTACAGCGAAAACAAAATGTATCGCTATATTAGCGTAGCCACAATAGACAGAAACAATTGGGCGCCCACGGCCAGTTCACATGCACGACAGATATATGAAATAACATCATAAAATGGGTCTTACTTTTGCTGATCTTTCATCAGAATGTTGAACAAGGTGTCCTCTGTCCAGATGAGTCGTTGTTTGGATTCAGAATGGCAAATGTCCCTCTTCAATTAGCATTGGCACTAGCCGAGTGGCACAATTCTCTCCAACGTAATCAAAGTCAGAGGACGGAACACGGCAAAACTCCCGAAAAAATGTCAATAATCTGATTAAACTATATTGAAAAAACATACATTACGATGATATGGTCACATGTATCAAAAAAAATCCGAGCCGGAGATGTTAGTCATCCATTACGGCAGCAAAACAGAAGGCAATCGCACTTCCAAGTCGCGCGCTTCAGATTACCGGAAGTGGACGGTCACGTCATACAAAGAGCTTGTATTCCACCCCAGATCAAGATATACACAAAATTTCTTCTCTCACATCATCTTGACACCCAGAGGAAGGCGTGTGGAGTGTAAGTAGACTCCTAAGTGTCAAGACCATGTATAGGCATCAAGTTGAAAAGAGCATCGATTTCTGACATTTCACTTCCTGGTCAGGAAAAGTGCTGCAGAAGGACTTCTGTTTCACTCAGAGAAATAATTCCAACTGTTTTAGAAACTAGAGAGTGTTTTCTATCCAAAAAGAATAATAATATCCATATTGTACGAGCAAGATTTGAGTAGGAGGCCGTTTGAAATGGGCACGATTTCACTGGCTACTCAACACTTGCCTTGCAGCCATAAGAAGTTTTTAAGTGTTGCAGTAATTTCAGTCGCTGTAATAGCTGACGTGTATAGTGTTGAGTCATCCGCATACATAGACACACTGGCTTTACTCAAAGCTATTAAGTTGTTACTTAAGTTATTTGGCCACTTTAGTTGTGATACAAACCTGATCAAAACATATAGGCCTATCTATGGGCTAGGATACATGAGGTGACTATGATTTGAAAAAGTCACACAAAAAAAAGACATGGCTGTTTCTTGCCTTAAGCTGAGCATCATTCACAAGTGGTAATATATAATTCACAAGTGATAGCCTAATATTGTCACCCATCACACTATTCTTGATTTAATATTGTCTGTACATATACTAAATAATATAAGTGTGAAATTTGCTTTGATTTAGGATGGAGCATTATAATGCACCTGTCTCGATGTCATCTATGCACTTAAATAGCGAATGGAAGATGCTTTTCCAGCGGTTAATTTTCATGCCAGCCAGGTAGGCTATAGTCCTGTTGTAAAGAGAAGCAATGTGCTTATTAATATGAGGAAAGTTGAGAAATATATATAGTAGGCCTCAGCTGCTTCAGAGCTTCGAGGAGCCTAATTACCATGACTAAACGGTCATGTGGAATTCTACTGCCTTAAGAAGGTCACGGTAACAGTCCTACTCGTGACCATCGGTGTGGCGGTAATACGGTCACGGTAACAGCCCTACTCGTGACCACCGGTGTGGCGGTAATACGGTCACGGTAACAGCCCTACTCGTGACCACCGGTGTGGCGGTAATACGGTTACGGTAACAGCCCTACTCGTGACCACCGGTGTGGCGGTAATACGGTCACGGTAACAGCCCTACTCGTGACCACCGGTGTGGAGGTAATACGGTCACGGTAACAGCCCTACTCGTGACCACCGGTGTGGCGGTAATACGGTCACTGTAACAGTCCTACTCGTGACAACCGGTGTGGCGGTAATACGGTCACGGTAACAGCCCTACTCGTGACCACCGGTGTGGCGGTAATACGGTCACGGTAACAGTCCTACTCGTGACCATCGGTGTGGCGGTAATACGGTCACGGTAACAGCCCTACTCGTGACCACCGGTGTGGCGGTAATACGGTCACGGTAACAGCCCTACTCGTGACCACCGGTGTGGCGGTAATACGGTCACGGTAACAGCCCTACTCGTGACCACCGGTGTGGCGGTAATACGGTCACGGTAACAGCCCTACTCGTGACCACCGGTGTGGCGGTAATACGGTCACCGTAACAGTCCTACTCGTGACCACCGGTGTGGCGGTAATACGGTCACGGTAACAGCCCTACTCGTGACCACCGGTGTGGCGGTAATACGGTCACGGTAACAGCCCTACTCGTGACCACCGGTGTGGCGGTAATACGGTCACGGTAACAGTCCTACTCGTGACCATCGGTGTGGCGGTAATACGGTCACGGTAACAGCCCTACTCGTGACCACCGGTGTGGAGGTAATACGGTCACGGTAACAGCCCTACTCGTGACCACCGGTGTGGCGGTAATACGGTCACGGTAACAGCCCTACTCGTGACCACCGGTGTGGCGGTAATACGGTCACGGTAACAGCCCTACTCGTGACCACCGGTGTGGAGGTAATACGGTCACGGTAACAGCCCTACTCGTGACCACCGGTGTGGCGGTAATACGGTCACGGTAACAGCCCTACTCGTGACCACCGGTGTGGCGGTAATACGGTCACGGTAACAGTCCTACTCGTGACCACCGGTGTGGCGGTAATACGGTCACGGTAACAGCCCTACTCGTGACCACCGGTGTGGCGGTAATACGGTCACGGTAACAGCCCTACTCGTGACCACCGGTGTGGCGGTAATACGGTCACGGTAACAGCCCTACTCGTGACCACCGGTGTGGCGGTAATACGGTCACGGTAACAGCCCTACTCGTGACCACCGGTGTGGCGGTAATACGGTCACGGTAACAGCCCTACTCGTGACCACCGGTGTGGCGGTAATACGGTCACGGTAACAGCCCTACTCGTGACCACCGGTGTGGCGGTAATACGGTTACGGTAACAGTCTTACTCGTGACCACCGGTGTGGCGGTAATACGGTCACGGTAACAGCCCTACTCGTGACCACCGGTGTGGAGGTAATACGGTCACGGTAACAGCCCTACTCGTGACCACCGGTGTGGCGGTAATACGGTCACGGTAACAGCCCTACTCGTGACCACCGGTGTGGCGGTAATACGGTCACGGTAACAGCCCTACTCGTGACCACCGGTGTGGCGGTAATACGGTCACGGTAACAGCCCTACTCGTGACCACCGGTGTGGCGGTAATACGGTCACGGTAACAGTCTTACTCGTGACCACCGGTGTGGCGGTAATACGGTCACGGTAACAGCCCTACTCGTGACCACCGGTGTGGAGGTAATACGGTCACGGTAACAGCCCTACTCGTGACCACCGGTGTGGCGGTAATACGGTCACGGTAACAGCCCTACTCGTGACCATCGGTGTGGCGGTAATACGGTCACGGTAACAGCCCTACTCGTGACCACCGGTGTGGAGGTAATACGGTCACGGTAACAGCCCTACTCGTGACCACCGGTGTGGCGGTAATACGGTCACGGTAACAGCCCTACTCGTGACCACCGGTGTGGCGGTAATACGGTCACGGTAACAGTCCTACTCGTGACCACCGGTGTGGCGGTAATACGGTCACGGTAACAGTCCTACTCGTGACCACCGGTGTGGCGGTAATACGGTCACGGTAACAGCCCTACTCGTGACCACCGGTGTGGCGGTAATACGGTCACGGTAACAGCCCTACTCGTGACCACCGGTGTGGCGGTAATACGGTCACGGTAACAGCCCTACTCGTGACCACCGGTGTGGAGGTAATACGGTCACGGTAACAGCCCTACTCGTGACCACCGGTGTGGCGGTAATACGGTCACGGTAACAGCCCTACTCGTGACCACCGGTGTGGCGGTAATACGGTCACGGTAACAGCCCTACTCGTGACCACCGGTGTGGAGGTAATACGGTCACGGTAACAGCCCTACTCGTGACCACCGGTGTGGCGGTAATACGGTCACGGTAACAGTCCTACTCGTGACCACCGGTGTGGCGGTAATACGGTCACGGTAACAGTCTTACTCGTGACCACCGGTGTGGCGGTAATACGGTCACGGTAACAGCCCTACTCATGACCACCGGTGTGGCGGTAATACGGTCACGGTAACAGCCCTACTCGTGACCACCGGTGTGGCGGTAATACGGTTACGGTAACAGTCCTACTCGTGACCACCGGTGTGGCGGTAATACGGTCATGGTAACAGCCCTACTCGTGACCACCGGTGTGGCGGTAATACGGTCACGGTAACAGCCCTACTCGTGACCACCGGTGTGGCGGTAATACGGTCACGGTAACAGCCCTACTCGTGACCACCGGTGTGGCGGTAATACGGTCACGGTAACAGCCCTACTCGTGACCACCGGTGTGGCGGTAACAGCCCTAGCCATAGCTAGGCGTTCTGCCAGTCACATTCTGTTAAAGGTCCCCAAAGCACAGACATCCCTGGGTCCCTCCTCTTTTCAGTTCGCTGCAGCTAGTGGAAAGGGCTGCAACAAACACACAAACTGGACAGTTTTATCTCAATCTCTTCATTCAAAGACTCAATCATGGACACTCTTACTGACAGTTGTGGCTGCTTTGCATGATGTATTGTTGTCTCTAACTTCTTGCCCTTTGTGCTGTTGTCTGTGCTCAATAATGTTTGTACAATGTTTTGTGCTGCTACCATGTTGTTGTCATGTTGTGTTGCTACCATGCTGTGTTGTCATGTGTTGCTGCCTTGCTATGTTGTTGTCTTAGGTCTCAATTTATGTAGTGTTGTCTCTCTTGTCGTGATGTGTGTTTTGTCCTATATTTATATATTGTATTTTATTTTTAATCCCAGCCCCCGTCCCCGCAGGAGGCCTTTTGCCTTTTGGTAGGCTGTCATTGTAAATAAGAATTTGTTCTTAACTGACTTGCCTAGTTAAATAAAAAAAATAGCCATTGACTAAAAATGCCTCATAAAACTGACCTTATCCCTCCATAAATCCCCAGTTATCTCCTACAAGCCCTCTCTGACATTCCTTAAATGCAGTCAGATTCAGATTGTGCCTGCCCCCTAAGCAAGCAACTCATGGCTTTCCAGCAAACACTCCAGTTTGCCTTGACACCAGAGGGTCTTCCTTCCCGTTAGCACCCAAACACACTAACACAGCACCCAGGGGGAGATATAGCGCTAGGAGAGACAAAGTTCAACTCAGCCCAGCTTGGCATTCAACACGCTGGGGCTGACAGCTGATTGATTCCAGTGTTGCCGTGTTTTCACTGCTGCAACCCTCTGTTGTCTTTCATTTTATCTAGCCTCTGACGGTCATAAAAGATTCATGCGCAGTGCTTACAGTGTTTGTTAATGTACTTTAGGCAGAGCATTGCAGGGACAGAGAACAACGGTGTGGAGGCTTTATAAATATTTACAATGCCTCCCTTGTTCCCCTCAGATAGACCTGTTTACCAGGACAGCCCTTATAAACACTGTTGTGGAGACAAGATGGCTGCCAGGTGAGACAACTACAAGTAATAAAGAGGGAGGATGCTAAACCAGGGAGAAATATATGCAGTGGTGGAAAAAAAGTACCCAAATGGCATAAAAGTAAAGATACCTTAATAGAAAATGACTCAAGTAAAAGTGAAAGTCACCCAGTAAAATACTACTTGAGGTAAAGTCTACAAGTATTTGGTTTTAACCCTCCTGTTGTGTTCGTTTCGTGTTAATTAATTCTGTGTTCCCGGTCCAAAATGACCGCCCCATTATAGCTGATTATAAATCCATAATAATACATATATTATCACTTAATGTTGCGTTAGATCTTTTTATCAACTTAGGTTCTTGTGAACATTACAAGTTTGGTACTTCTATTTGCTATTTATGGCCTGTAGGCCTCATTGACCTGAGCTCATACAACTGGGTTTTGAGTAAAAAAAGCATAATGTATGGATTATTTTGACTATAACAAATACTCAGAATAAACATATTGTGCTGTTTATCACAGACTACTTTGTGTCAAAGTTTAACAAGGACTCCCTCCCCCTCACTAGTGTCATGATCAAAGATATGATCAAGAGCCTCACATACAGCATATCGTTTGGCCATTGTGCTGCCACAGAATGAATTGTGAGCAAGGCCTCAAAAAAGCTTTTACATACCAGATCTGCGAGAAAAGTTCTATATATTATTGAAACAATGTTGCGATTGTTTGTGAGAATGCCAACAGGTGTGGTTCCCGTCGGGGAAAGATTCTATTGAGGATAGGTCCCCGTGGGGGTTGCTATGGAAGCCAAGAAGGTGAGTGAGGTGTGTGTGCTCAAACACACATGCCTGTGAGGATCTGGGAGAGTAAGTGTGTACATCTGATGAATGGGCATGTGTCTGAACTCAATTTTATACACTAATTGTAGTCTCACCCATTAATTTCTAATGACCGGTCATTTTTGACCGGGAACACCACAGGTGTACAAAAGTTAAATAAAACACCCAAAATGTTATGAAAATCATCAAAATGTATTTGGTGTGTTCAGATGCCTTGTGTGGACAAAGTCACGGAACCTTATGACAATCAGATTAAATGAACTACATTTCAGAGAGAAAACTTGTAAATCGGTCCAATTCGACTGGAACACAGCAGGAGGGTTAAATATACTTAAGTATCAAAAGTTCAAGTAAAAGTATAAATAATTTCAAATTTCTTATATTAAACCAGACGGCATAGTTTTCTTGTTTTTAAATTTACGGATAGCCAGGAGCACACTCCAACACTTAGACATAATTTACAAATGAAACGTGTGTTTAGTGAGTCCGCCAGATCAGAGGCAGTAGAGATGACCAGGGATGTTCTCTAGATAAGTGCGTGAATTGGACCATATTGCTGTCCTGCCTGAGCATTCAAAATGTAATGAGTACTTTTGGGTAAAAGTAAATGTTGTCAAAAATATAAATAGTAAAGTACAGATACCCCAAAAAACTACTTAAATAGTACTTTAAAGTATTTTTACTTAAGTACTTTACACTACTGAATATATGGGTGAATACGTGGGCTACACCTGACTAAGTGAGGGTGTTTGGTATCGCTGAATTCATACAAAGAAGTCTGGAAATGGCAGTATTCAGTTAACGGTTCTCTTGACTCAGAGCAACATAACCTTATTTGTTTCCCAAATGGTGGGCTCCCGAATGGCGCAGCGGTCTAAGGCACTGCTAGAGGCGTCACTACAGACACCCTGGTTTGAATCCAGGCTGTATCACAACCGGCCGTGATTGGGAGTCCCATAGGGCGGCTCACAAATGGTCCAGCATTTGGCCGGTGTAGGCCGTCATTGTAAATAAGAATTTGTCCTTAACTGACTTGCCTAGTTAAATAAAGGTTAAATTTAAAAAATGACTGGTGTTGCAGTGGGCCGTGGCTTAAGCCAGTATTGTAGCAAATTCAGTGGGAACACTTTTTCATTATTCTGATCACCTAGGGCCTAGTCCTCCTACTCATCTCAGTTTCTTCATTTCAGAATTGCTGAAGCAGCGCTTTGTGAGATCTGAACTAAGACCCTTCTTTATCGGACACAATCTCATCCCTAATCCACAGCACCAACCTGACACTCAAAAAGTCTGTGCCTGGGTCTCCTGCTTCTGTTCTGTCCTGTACCAGCTCAGTCCCTGTTGGGCTGCTGGGGAGTTGAAGTGAGTGGGTGTTTACAATCAGTTCACATCCACTGCATGTTAAACCAGAGAGCTGCCTGCTACACTAGCGTACTCCATTAGTCTCTCCGGGTGACGCCTCTGAGATCCAGGCGTCAGAGGCGTCAGCGTCAGGGGGATTGGCTCCGCAGCCTCACACAGCTCCTCAAAAGCCGTCTGTCCTCCTCCTACTCCTCAGATCAGTCATCCTTTACCCTGCTGGGCCCACCCGCCCAGCCTGCCTGCCAGCGGGAGGAGGGTTGGGTCTCTGAGGACCACTGGCGTGTCTGCCTGAGGCTGTCTCCCTGATTCATGTATATACGGAGAATTAAAAAAATAAAAAGAAGTGTTCTTCTATCACATCTACCATGCAAATGCTGCTGTTTGTCTCCTCCGAGGCAGGCGGTAACCAGGGTGATGAAGTTTGTCTCCTCCGAGGCAGGCGGTAACCGGGGTGATGAAGTTAGTTTCCTCCGAGGCAGGCGGTAACCGGGGTGATGAAGTGGAAGGTGTGTCAAAGAGGATTATCACTGCTTGTGTACAGATGAGAGTTATCCATACTGTGTGATCCAGTGGAGGCTGCTGAGGGGAGGACGGCTCATAATATGGATTCATGCAATGGATTCAATGGAATTGCATCAAACACATCAAAGACGTGGTTTCCATGTGTTTGATACCATTCCATTGACTCCATTCCAGCCATTAATATGTGTCGTCCTCCCCTCAGCAGCCTCCACTGGTGTGATCTCAGCAGTCTTTCACTGTTCTCAGTAGCTATGCAGACAGGCAGCGGGAGGAGAATTAAAGAATTTAAATAAAACATGGCCTCCAGATAGAAGAAGCTTTTCAGTCAGCTGACAATGAAAATATGAAATTCCCCTCACGTCTTTCAGATGAGTCCATCTGTGTCTCAGTGCTTCAAGCCTCAAACACAATCCATTCTTCCGCCCATTTTGTTGAATTACAGCAACATGAGTTTTAAAATAGATTCCGAGCCCAGTAGGGAATTAGCCTGGAGGACCATAAAATAGCTCTCTGATGAATTAGATCTATCTTCTATGGCAACGTTCCAAGTATTGTCGCCAAGATTCCTAACTGCACGTAAACTCAGAAACATCACTAAAGAAAAATAATAGCATGGTAAGCTTTTCAAAAACTATTGGATACTACTTAGAGATGTAACTGTATTTTTTGAATAATTAATTCTATAATTTATTTAGATGTAAAAGGCTTGGTTAGTACTACTGTTAACTGAATCAACCTTACTCCACTGTGATATACAGTGCATTCGGAAAGTATTCAGACCACTTCACTTTTTCCACATTTTGTTACGTTACAACCTTATTCTAAAATGTATTAAATAAAAAAAATCCTCATCTTCACACAATACCCCATAAAGACAAAGCAAAAAGTTGCAAATTTATTTTAAAAAATTCAACAGGAATAGCTTATTTACATAAGTATTCAGACCCTTTGCTATGAGACTCGAAATTTAGCTAAGATGAATCTTGTTTCCATTGATCATCCTTGAGATGTTTCTACAACTTGATTAGAGTCCATCTGTGGTAAATTCAATTTATTGGACATGATTTGGAAAGACACACACAGGTGTATATAAGGTCCCACAGTTGACAGTGCATGTCAGAACAAAAACCAAGCCATGATGTCGAAGGAATTGTCCATAGAACTCTGAGACAGGATTGTTTCGAGGAACAGTACCAAAAAATGTCTGCAGCATTGAAGGTCCCAAGAACACAGTGGCCTCCATCATTCATAAAATGGAAGAAATTTGTAACAACCAAGACTCTTCCTAGAGTTGGGCGCCCGACCAAAATGAGCAATCGGGGAGAAGGGGCTTGGTCAGGGAGGTGACCAAGAAGTCTTACATTTTTTATTTATTTAACTAGGCAAGTCAGTTAAGAACAAATTCTTATTTACAATGACAGCCTACCCCCAGGGTCTGGAGTGACGCCTAGATTGCTGCGCCACTCGGGAGGCCTTGATGGTCACTCTGACAGACCTCCAGAATTCCTCTGTGAAGATGGGAGAACCTTCCAGTAGGACAACCATCTCTGCAGCACTCCACCAATCAGGCCTTTATGGTAGAGTGGCCAGGCGGAAGACACTCCTCAGTAAAAGGTACATGACAGCCCGCTTGGAGTTTGCCAAAAAGCACTTAAAGGTGGTGGCAGCATCATGCTGTGTGGATGTTTTTCAGCGGCAGGGACTGGGAGAATAGTCAGGATTGAGGGAAGGACGAACGGAGCAAAGTACAAAGAGATCCTTGATGAAAACCTGCTCCAGAACGCTCAGGACCTCAGACTGGGGGTGAAGGTTCACCTTCCAAAAGGACAACGACCCTAAGCACACAGCCAAGACAACGCAGGAGTGGCTTTGGGACAAGTCTCTGAATGTTCTTGAGTGGCCCAGCCAGAGCCTGGACTTGAACCCAATCGAACATCTGGAGACCTGAAAATAGCTGTGCAGCGATGCACCCCATCCAACCTGACAGAGCTTGAGAGGAGAAACTCCCCCAATACAGATGTGCCAAGCTTGTAGCATCATACCCAAGAAGACTCGAGGCTCTAATCACTGCCAAAGGTGCTTCAACAAAGTGCTAAGTAAAGGGTCTGAATACTTATGTAAATGTAATATTTCAGATTTTTTTTCATAAATTTGCAAAATAGTCTTTCAACCAGTTTTTGCTTTGTCATTATGGGGTGTTGTGTGTAGATCAATTTTAGAATAAGGCTGTGACGTAACAAAATGTGGGAAACAGTGAAGCGGTCTGAATACTTTCCGAATGCACTGTACATTACACCAACACAGATTGAGAGTGGAACGTCTGTTTTTTTAAAGTGTGGGGTAATTAATTAATGAATTATAAAGAGAAAGTTATTGTGGTTTGGCAAAGTTCGACTCCTTTTAATAGAGGATAATTGAAATTATGCAAATTAAGTCTGGCAGTGAAAATATAACACAGGGAGAAGCCATGCAAATCAGGAAAGCCCCTTTAATACCAGAGAATTTTAATGGCGTTACACCCGTGGCCCTCATTCCTATCAGCATATCGATTAAAATATTAAAGGGAAGGTTTGGGGAAATGGTCACACCAAAAGTGGTGAGAAGAGCAGGACTCTTTCTTTCATGAAGTTGAAGATTTGATGCTTCCACGGCTGCAACTTCAGAGGCCTCTCCCCCTCCACCTCGTGAATCAGGCTGCTTATAAAAGTGAATCATGCCATGGTGACTGTGCAGAGTAGTACAGCTACTGTGGGGCTGAGACAGAGCCAAGGTATACAACTGAAAGAGAACGTGTGCAAATGTCCCATAAGTCATATTTGTATTGGGTATCATTTGACACCCCCATTACGCATCGATAAGTACACATTCAACAATGGAATAGTATCCAAGACTTTAACAGCCGTTAGAGAAAGGGCCTATCATTCTTCACATTATAACTGTAGGATATTCACCCTGTCTTTTGATTCCTTGTGATGATGGTGGACCGAGCCTGGTCCCAGATCTATTTGTGCTGTCCTGTCAACTGCTATGGTCATTATCATGCCATGCCAAACACGTGAAACGACCATAGGAGTTGGCTATACCTAACAAACAGACCTGGGACAAGGCTAGATAGTGGCTGCTTGCTGCAGGGATTTGTTACCGGCCCTGTGCAGATGTCGGTTGTGACTACGCCACTCAACCCTATGGTTAACATGAAGACGGTCCACTTAGTGATCGAAACCACTGCAGATCGGTGAGCAGTAAATAATTATTTATTCCTCCTCTGCTCTAACACAATATGATTAGCTACAGGGCAGGGTGTGTGTGTGTTTGGCAGCCAGCTGAGCAGACAGCTGAGCTTGATATAGAGGATCTCAGGAAGGTTAATGGATGTTCAACATTAGTCCCAGGGAGTTGGTCCACTGTTCTGGATAGAGCTCAGTGTGGATAGGTAGAACCCTTGATGGGCGGGTCTGTGCAGTCATTTACACAGGGGTGAAGGGATGCTGAGGGCCACATGGTTGGGGATTATCTTGAACAGTGGGAATCACATCATGGGCTGGTTTCCTGGACACAGACTCATCTCAGTCCTAGACTAGAAGGCATGTTCAATGGAGATTCTCAATTTAAAGTGCTTCTTAGTCCAAGACTATGCTTAACCTGCTTCTGGAATTATTTTAAAGAAGAATCAGCTTTGGGGATTCAAAATCCTAAAACAGCTATGTATAACGTAAACAGTTTTTCACCAAAAGCCAGTACTTATATGAGAGTAGGTCAAAAAACATCTTAACCATGAGAAGCCCTTCAATATAAATAGCACAACTAATGTTCCAACAATCCTACTCTGTATTCAGGAGACTGGATGTCAGGGAAGGGTGAGGGAGACAAAAAAGCACAGCTTGACAGAGAGAGAGGCAGAGAGAGAGACGCAGAGCAAAGAAAGACAGGGAGAGACAGCAGCAGAGAAAGACAGGGTACACCCTGATCTGTTTCACCTGTATGTGTGCTTATCTCCACCCCCTCCAGGTGTCACCCATCTTCCCCATTATCCCCAGTGTATTTATACCTGTGTTCTATGTCTGTCGCCAGTTTGTTTTGTTTCGTCAAGCCTACCAGTGGTTTTTCCGTGTCTGTCTTGCACTAGTTCCTGTTTTCCAGCTTTCCCTGGTTTTTGACCATCCTGCCTGCCGTTCTGTACCTTTCGGACTCTGTTCTGTACTGACCTCTGCCTGCCCTTGACCTGTCGTTTGCCTGCCCCCGTTTTTTGGAATAAACTTTTATTTCTTCGAAACTGTCTGCATCTGGGTCTTCTCCTGAGCTGTGACAGGGAGATGTATAAACTTAAACAAAAAAAAGAGAACTGAACAACATTCACTGGGGTAGTGGGTTTATAACCATTGTACTATAAGATGTACATTTCCTTTCACTAGGGTCTTGTGTGCAAGTTTGTCGTGTGACTGTTAAATGGGCTCTTTAGTATGCATGTCAAAGGGAATTAGTGTGCATTTCTCATCCCTGTCCTCCATGGGTGTTCCATTACAAGGCACTGTCCTCAAAACTGCCAGAATCAATTAATATGAATAATGAATGTAGAGCAACTTGAGTTACCCTGTGAACCGTAGAACCTTCTCCTGGCTCCTACCATTGTTCTCAGATATGCACATCACTTGAATTTAGCAGAAGAGGATCCTCAGCTAATTATTTAGCAAAATAGGGGTCAGAAGATTTGTTGTCCTGGTAGGACATTCAAATAGTTCAAATATAGGCTACCATACATGTGGTGGACGGAGAGAATTTTCTCCTCCACTTATAAGAGAACTTTATTAGTCCATTTTGCAACAGAAATGTCTATTGTATATCCCATTCTCCCAGGTGGACATACACATACAGTACTGTATATACACATAGAGAAGTAGGGGTCAGAACCAGGGACAGACTGGACCAGTTTTGGGGTTAAAGGGCACAATGGCGGTAGTTAGCTCATGGGATTTTGAAGGACCCTCCAGATTCCCCCATCAGCTTGGGGATTCAAACCGGCAACCTCAGATTATCTTTGTGCCATTTAGTCAAACTCTGGAGCCCACGTTGGTATGAGGACCAGTCCACTGATACTCCATCAAGATGACCCCCCCTCCCCACTCTGGTCCCCACGTTGGTATGAGGACCAGTCCACTGATACTCCATCAAGATGACCCCCCCCCCCCACTCTGGTCCCCACGTTGGTATGAGGAACAGTCCACTGATACTCCATCAAGATGACCCCCCCTCCCCACTCTGGTCCCCACGTTGGTATGAGGACCAGTCCACTGATACTCCATCAAGATTACCCCCCCCCCCCCCACTCTGGTCCCCACGTTGGTATGAGGACCAGTCCACTAATACTCCATCAAGATGACCCCCCCCCCCCCCACTCTGGTCCCCACGTTGGTATGAGGAACAGTCCACTGATACTCCATCAAGATGACCCCCCCCCCCCCCCCACTCTGGTCCCCACGTTGGTATGAGGAACAGTCCACTGATACTCCATCAAGATGACCCCCCCCCCCCCCCCCCCACTCTGGTCCCCACGTTGGTATGAGGAACAGTCCACTGATACTCCATCAAGATGACCCCCCCCCCCCCCCCACTCTGGTATGAGGAACAGTCCACTGATACTCCATCAAGATGACCCCCCCTCCCCACTCTGGTCCCCACGTTGGTATGAGGAACAGTCCACTGATACTCCATCAAGATGACCCCCCCCCCCCCACTCTGGTCCCCACGTTGGTATGAGGAACAGTCCACTGATACTCCATCAAGATTACCCCCCCCCACTCTGGTCCCCACGTTGGTATGAGGAACAGTCCACTGATACTCCATCAAGATGACCCCCCCTCCCCTCCCCACTCTGGTATGAGGAACAGTCCACTGATACTCCATCAAGATGACCCCCCCTCCCCACTCTGGTCCCCACGTTGGTATGAGGAACAGTCCACTGATACTCCATCAAGATGACCCCCCCCCCCCCACTCTGGTCCCAACGTTGGTATGAGAAACAGTCCACTGATACTCCATCAAGATGACCCCCCCTCCCCACTCTGGTCCCCACGTTGGTATGAGAAACAGTCCACTGATACTCCATCAAGATGACCCCCCCCCCCTCCCCACTCTGGTCCCCACGTTGGTATGAGGAACAGTCCACTGATACTCCATCAAGATGACCCCCCTCCCCACTCTGGTCCCCATGTTGGTATGAGAAACAGTCCACTGATACTCCATCAAGATGACCCCCCCTCCCCACTCTGGTCCCCACGTTGGTATGAGGAACAGTCCACTGATACTCCATCAAGATTACCCCCCCTCCCCACTCTGGTCCCCACGTTGGTATGAGGAACAGTCCACTGATACTCCATCAAGATGACCCCCCCCCCTCCCCCCTCTGGTCCCCACGTTGGTATGAGGAACAGTCCACTGATACTCCATCAAGATGACCCCCCCCCCCCACTCTGGTCCCCACGTTGGTATGAGGAACAGTCCACTGATACTCCATCAAGATGATTTATCATATTACAATATGTCATTTACTTGGACATTTCTAAATGTACTGAATAATCATTTGCAGAACACTTCACTTTCACTGGTTACCAACATTACATGTTTGATAGTAGACTATACATAGTGTGTGACTTTTCTGCTTCCGTTAGTCAGCACCTCAAAAACTTTTGGGGTATGTGTCCACTCCATTTGTTTATAAGGACGCTTCATCATAATCTTGTTTCCTCATCAACACCCCCCTCTTCTGGTCAAATTATTTTACTACAACATTATACTTTGTCAGGTCTCCATATGTTCAGAACTATTCTCAACCCTAAGGTTCCATCTAGTGGATAGAAATACTACCTACATATGGTCTAGTGCAGTGGTCCTCAACCAAGGCTACTAGGACCCCTGGGGGTACCTGGTCTATCCACAGGGGGTACTTGAGAAGACTCATGAGACCATAGGCTTACTAGTAAAATGCACATGAAAGGGTACTTCAGGGGTACTCCAGGCAGAGCAGAATTCAGTTGGTGGTACAGTAAAAATGTCAGGAACCACTGGTCTAGTGCATAAAAAAGGACAACATACTTTCAAGGTTGAACATACTTTCAAAGTGAAAGATAGTTTATTTTTTAGACCTTATGTATGAAATGTCTCTGATTTCTGGATTTAAATTTTTCCGCTTTAGAGTTAAAGTATTTTTTAAGCCAGCAGGTCAACTTCAAAACCTTAGGGTAGAGAATAATTCTGAACATATTGAGGCCTGACAAAGTATACTGTTGTAGTAAAATAATTTTACCAGAAGAGGGGCTCCCGAGTGGCGCAGCAGTCTAAGGCACTGCATCTCAGTGCTAGAGGCGTCACTACAGACCCTGCTTCGATTCCAGGCTGTATCACAACCGGCTGTGGTTGGAAGTCCCATAGGACAGCCCACAATTGGCCCAGCACCGTCTGGGTTTGGCCGGGGTAGGCTGTCATTGTAAATAAGAATTTGTTCTTAAATGACTTGCCTGGTTAAATAAAGACAAATAATTGCTATGTCACCCCCAACAATTTAAAGTTGTGCTCTTGCAGCCATACTGGGCTGGCACATTTCCTTCTGGTGTTTCCAGCTCTTATATAAGAAATCTCATACCCTGCTGATCTATAATAATTACGTAATGCTGCCTGTCTGTCACATACTTAGAAATAAAGTAGGCAAGGCACTGTATCCACCACTAGATGGCAATGGTGTGGAGCTGTGCAGCTGTGACTGAACAGCCTAAATGAACTCAACAAAATGTGAATACATGAGCTTGATAGGCTTATTGAAGCAAAAGGTATCTAGTCAAGCTAGTTGCAACATGACAACTAGACCTATGTAAAAAACTAAATATCCCAAGCTCTTAGTATAGGCCTATAGGCTACAAAACTGTCTTTGTGTAGGTCCTGAATCAACTTTAATCAAAACGACCACATCACACTCAGTTATATTACCTGCTAGGTAGGAGGAAGGACTGCAATGTATCTGGGCCTTTGGAATTTAAACATTACATTTGGGAAGTGGCATCTTTTATTCATAAACACGTAGTACTCGTAAATGTTCATTTGTTAACTCTAGGCCACCATTCAACCTGTATTCATATTGTGCCAGGGGGCTACTCCTGTAACGTTGTTTCAGGTCAAACCAAAATAAAGATAGCATACAGGCTACATTATGTATGCCTGTGAATGCACTTTACATTTACTCCAATTGTCGTATACCTGTGTAGTAACAAGGTAATTCCTACAAAGTAGCCTACTGGAGTTATACTGTTAAGTAATAGAAGCCTAGAATGTTTGGCTACAGCTTAGCCTTAGCTACATACGTGTTAGCTATATTAAGCAACATATTCCTCTTGTGTAACCAAAGCCGGCCACTCCTCTTCATAGGCAAGTAGGCTTTTTTTGTAATGCATTTACAAAAGTAGGCTACTATGAAATAGCATGATAATAATAAGTTGCTACAAGTATACACATCATCAGAGCAACCTGATCTGATAGAGTTACCTGATGTTGCTATTTTCCTACAAACTAGCCTGCCTATCCCCTTTGTCTCAAACGGAAATGTTTGAGTTTGAGCTCGATTCGGAGCAAGGGAGGGAGAGATGGTTGCGGGAAAGGTCGAGCGACGTGGAAAACAGCTCTGCGCACAAGAAACACGCAGTATGCAGTTCTCTTCTCACATTCAAGGCAGAACAAGGGCATATAGTCAGAGGGACACACCCAGCGGAAATATGGTGCTGGCAAATGCGACAAACAGCAATACCCAAAAATGGTTCCAAATGATCCTGCAGGCACGGTGCGGAAACTGGCCAGGAAAGTGGAAGAAGACTGTCGAGAACGAAATTACCTGAAATGTACATGACATGAGCGACAGATTCTCATGAAATGTGTTCTCTCAAGCCAGCAAAGTCGGTGCATTTGAGAAAAACAATTAGTAGCGCGCAAAGCTTTACGTTTTCCATGCTTTTTAAAGCAATGTCGGAGCGCCATACAGAACTGACCTCAATGATAGGTAATGTTAATGATTTTTGTTCGTTTTAATCATCAATAAATTACATTTCACTGTATTGCATTTTGCTGGCAAGATGGCGCCGGCGTAGACAAGTCAGGTGACCTTGTTTTTCTCCATCACCAATGCATGATTGTTGGTTCATAAGGGATGCGGAAGTCAATGTAGCCTATTGTAGCCTACCTACACAATTGCAGTAGCTGGTTGGGATATGTGGTGAGACCATTGTCTCAATCGTGCACATGTAATGGCGGCAATGGGGGTCTCTGATGCGACCACTTTTTAATGTGTGAGTGGTTTCGGTGTGTCAATAAATCTTGGTGGCAACAATCCTGCATTCCACACATTCTTGGATATAAAAAAAAAACAGGAGTTTGGCTAGGCATAAACCACTATGGCTAGGCTTACATGTCACCAGATGTTGCCGCAGTTGCATGCTGCTCGTTCCTCATTAGCCTGTGTAGGGAAACCGCGCTTTGAGTTTTCCATGGGTGTAGTGCATAAATGCGTACTTAAATAATTATGAGGCCCAATGCCAAAATGATGTTGGCAGCAGCCTCGCCGACACTCACAATGATAAAATGAGGAAGATGTCAAAAAACGTCGATTGAAAGGTTTTAAGCACCGCACCTGCGTGCGTAATTAGCCCATCATTGAAGGTGTCCATAACCTACTTCAAAATTAAGGCAACATTTTGACAATAATATCTAAATTAATTGCTAAGGAGAATCCTCACTGTAAAGCCAATTTTCATTATTTAGTTGTGAGCTAAGTAAATCCTGATAGACAGAGTTCCATGTTGATGTGTATATACTTTGGATGTCAACTTAAATACTGAACATACAACCAAACATGGTGTAGAAAACCCCACCCAATCTTATAATCGCCTTTTATTGGTGGGTGATCTTTTGTAAATCCTGTCCCCCTTTTTGTTGGCGATTGTAATTGGTCAATGGTGACGACAATCCCAACTCACATTCCCGCCTACCGAGGAGATCAAGTTTGAATGAACAACAGCAGTCTGTTCAAGGAGTAGTAGTTGCAATTTCAGTAAAAAATACTTTTACTTCTGTATACTTGGTTTATAAAATCGGTGGACTAGTTTTCTCAAGATGGATATGAAGAAAAGAATTCATCTAGAATTGCGGAATCGCACGCCATCTGATGTAAGCTAACGTTGAGATCGTAATGTTTGCAATTGTTTTAATGATAGTGTGATATGCAAAGGGTTACAAAGTTTTTTCGCGAGTTAGCAATGTTGCCATCACCGGAGCAGTTTGTGTTACATTGTTGCTGATATTTATCACCGTAATTGCCGCTCTAGACTTCGTAGCCAACTTAAAACGATTAGAAGGAAGCATGTCTGAAAGTGCAGTTTGTGAGAATGCACCAATACACCTAATTTTCATATCTGTATTTAAAAGGCAAGCGTGAGCCATATTGCCTAATGGTATCTTTGTAGTCCTGAACGCGCCCTTTTCCTTCCCATCAACAAGGCGCATTCATAGCCTCTTTTCAGCTAATTCATTGTCAGTTCTCATACATTTTAACGTTACTATTTTAGCGCATGCATAGGCTACAAAATGTCCTTGATTTTTGTACCCTGGCGATTGCTCGCTCACAACTTATTACGCAGCACAGGCTATACCTATTGGAAATGGTTTGGTAACCGATCAATGGTCTGTCTACGGATTGTTTATCCAAAGATAGGCTAATTCCTAGACTGTCAAATAGACGTGTGTATCGTTCGTTGGGTAGGCTATATTTACCGTGCGTGGTAGGCTAGGCCTACTTTTTGTATTTGTTATAATAGCCTAGGTATTAGTAACGTTAAGTGCATAGCCTACACAACTAATTTAAAACCGCAATGAAAAGGTTTTGTCCGTCCTAGGATTTTAGTGCAGCTTATCACGTGTCAAGAAACATCTCTCGGCTCATTCTAAACAATGTGCACATTCAGAGAATATCATGCATTGACAGACTATTGCCGAATAAGAATCAAAAAAGCATCTTAATGTTTTACATTATGGCTCGTTTGGTTGCATAGGCTATACGCATGCTTGGATTCCCACTTGAAAAACGATGTTTGATCCTGGTTTCAGTATCAAACAATAGAGAATAATTTTGTCAAGCTAAGCACATAAAAACCGACAGGCAATTTCGGGCTGCGGTGCTCCAGTTTCAAGATCTAGGACAAGCCGCCATTTTACCGAGAAACAAAGGCAACGGTTTCTATCGAAGATACCGTGTACATTGCTGTGCGTTCATTTAACACGAACGATAACAACTTTTTCCTGCATACCTTTAAACATATTGCAGTAGGCTACAATCCAAATCGTCAACTCTTTATGAGTAAACCATAATGTAACGATTGGTTTTCTTGCGCCCGCTGCCAACCCAGCCAACTTCTAATCGGCAGCCCCTCCTACTCGCTTGATGACCCATTGCACGACTCGTAGCAGGTTGTTTTCGCTTTAAGAGCAATGAAAATCGACAAATACACCCACACGTCGATCATAGTGCGTGGTTTGCCCCTTATTTAGTCGAATTTGTTACGTGCGTAATACGTGCATAATTTTCGGGTTTGGCTATCACCGGCAGCACAGATGGTCTAATCCAGGGTATAATATCATGGTGTCCACTCAGCATAATGTTAATTTCAACCGTGAACAGAAGCTGTTTTCATGCCTACTTTTAATATACCAGAGGTGTCTGTGTTTTGCCTATGAGCTGGTTGGGTTCATTTTAATATACCAGAGGTGTCTGTGTTTTGCCTATGAGCTGGTTGGGTTCATTTTAATATACCAGAGGTGTCTGTGTTTTGCCTATGAGCTGGTTGGGTTCATTTTAATATACCAGAGGTGTCTGTGTTTTGCCTATGAGCTGGTTGGGTTCATTTTAATATACCAGAGGTGTCTGTGTTTTGCCTATGAGCTGGTTGGGTTAATTTGTGGGACTATGACAATGGAATACAAGCAGCAGCACCAATTTTAAAATATTAATATTGATCAATGTCCTCTTAGGACACTAATGAGAATCCGGGTGAGTCCTGTGCAAAACATTAGTCTGCATTGTGTCCCCAAAATGTGTGAATTGCAGAGGAGGGTACAAGCTATTATCTAAGCTACTATCATATTTATCAGATATGTTTAATGTGAGTTCAATCTAAATGTGTATGTACTACATGTACATTCCTGTGAGAAATCACCTCCATGTATTTACAAAACAGTGATCCGTGGAACAACAAGTTACCTGAAACTACCACCCAGATTCGGACTAATATGTTGAATAAATGATCGATTCATTAAAGCCCAAGCAACACACCATCTGTTATGTAACGTTTTCTGCACCAGACCAGTGTCAGGGGAGGCTGGTGGGAGGAGCTATAGCAGGACCGGCTCATTGGAATGGAATAAATGGAACAGAGTCAAACATGTGGATTCCATGTGTTTGATAGCGTTCCGGCCATTCCAATGAGCCCGTCCTCCTATTGCTCCTCCCACCAGCCTCCTCTGGTGTCAGATATGGACTTCATGCAGACTCCATTGCTTTGGGACTGTCCTCAAATGGACTGACAGGCATACTGTAGTTAGAGATTTGGAGTAAAGAATCACTTTACGTTTCCTATTTTCCTATCCTATTTTCCAGGTGAAAGAACTGGTGCTTGATAATTGCCGCTCAAACGAAGGCAAAATTGAGGGCCTCACAGATGAATTTGAAGAGTTGGAATTTCTAAGCACAATCAACGTTGGGCTGACGTCGGTCTCCAACTTGCCGAAGCTGAACAAGCTGAAAAAAGTTGGTTTTCGATTATTATTATTTTTCAACAAAGTATTATTGTTGCCATGCTATTACCACTTTGTGCAGTTTGGTGAACATGTGTTTTATGGATGTGCTGTTATGATTACTCTGCTCATACAGTTGTTGCATTATTTTCTCCTCAGCTTGAACTCAGCGACAACAGGATCTCAGGTGGGCTGGAAGTACTGGCGGAGAAATGCCCAAACCTCACACACCTAAACCTCAGTGGCAACAAAATGAAAGACCTCAGCACGATAGAACCTCTGGTATGTAGTGGGTGTCATGACAACGTAGTAGCTCTGTGTGTGTATATACTATACTGAACTCTTGCCTCAAGGTGCTATTGGGTCTGAAAGGGAACCCTAAATGGACATAACATTGTCCAGAAAATACCTCATTCATCAAATGTACTTCCATAACTTATATGTAAAGCTTTGAGGTAAACAATTAGCAACTAAACCTCCATAGTGTATATTTTAATCTAGTTGGAGTAGTCAGTATTAAAGAAAACAAACAAAGCCTAAATATTCATATTTCATCAGCAAGACTTCTCTTCTTTCACAGAAAAAATTAGAGACCCTCAAAAGCTTAGACTTGTTCAACTGTGAGGTGACCAACCTCAACGACTACAGAGACAATGTGTTCAAGCTCCTCCCCCAGTTGACGTACCTTGACGGCTATGACAAAGACGACAAGGAGGCGCCAGATTCGGACGCAGAGGCCTATGTGGAGGGACTGGATGATGATGATGACAGTGATGGTACGATTTAAGACAGATCCATACTATTTAAAATGTTGGTAAATAATATTCTGATTGGGCTGTGATTTGAAAGATGGATATGCACCCATAGAGCTCTGACATGACCTCTGTGTTTTTCTAATGGTAATTATGTTCATGATGATGTTCAATGTTTCCTTTTGTAACAACGGTATTCTACCAAGTGGCTGCAGTGAATGAGTTGCATTATAACTATTGTAACTTTGTAGTGGCCCTTATGCATTTTTTGATTACCGTAATAGGCTAATTCTATTTTCAACTGCAGAGGTAGACGAGGAGGAGGAGGAGGATGAGGATGAAGACGCCCCACCAAGAAAAGAGGATGATGACGATGAGGAAGAAGAGGAAGAGGAGGACCTAAGTGGAGAGGTGAGACTTTGAGGATGGGGCTGCAATGATACTTTTATCTTGATCGACGCCTGCATGATAAGTTCAATGATACTTTTATCTTGATCGACGCCTGCATGATAAGTTCAATGATACTTTTATCTTGATCGACGCCTGCATGATAAGTTCAATGATACTTTTATCTTGATCGACGCCTGCATGATAAGTGCAATGATACTTTTATCTTGATCGACGCCTGCATGATAAGTTCAATGATTTACAATAAAAAATAAATGAAAAAAGGGCCACACAAAATGATCTTATACCTACCTTAAAGTGATGCAGACTGGGCTGATGTTTTCTAAACCAGCAAATACCTGGTCCCCCCCCCCCCCCCCGAAGGTGCATCTCAACCACTGCACTGTGACATCATTATTTGAATATGACCCAGGGCACATGACAAGGGAGATTTTGATCTGCATTTGTCTCCTCTTAGGAGGAAGAGGAGGAGTTGGACGGCAAGGAGAGTGATGAGGATAATGAAGGTGAGTGTGGTGGAATCTCACTGCTGTCACCAAATGCGCATGGTCACAATATCGTGTGTAGCTTTAATGTTGGGACTGATTTTTAAAATAACACCTCTACTTAAACCATACTGAATGCTTTCCTGTTGAACGTGACCATTGACTTTTGTTTTCCTAGAAGAGGAGCGAGGTCTGAAGAGGAAAAGGGATCTAGACGAGGAAGCAGAGGAGGAGGAAGACGACTGACGATGTGCTCACCACCAAGCTATGTTCTGATCAGACTGTTTTAACCTTGTATTCCCTGTCCCCTCCCACCCCTCTGTATTTGTCCGTTGTCATATATTGCAGTAGGCATGGGTAGTGTCATGGGCCAGCTGGGTAAAGGGTTGGTGTAAGGAAACAAGTTTGATTATTTTTTTCTTATATATTTTGTTGTACTTTTTGATTCCTTGTATTCTACTCATATCTGTCCCCTGCAAACCACTGGAAGGGCAGAAGAGAACATTTCGTAAAAGTCCAATATTATTAGCTCTAACCTTTGTAAAGGTTTTGTTTTCTCAGTGATATTGATACCTTCTGTGTAAACAGATTTCTGATGATGATTTATGTATTTAAAGAGACAAACTACCAAAAAACCTTTTAGAAATGCATGTCTGAAATAGATTTTAAAGTCGACTACTGGATTTCAAGTATGACAGTTTCCTATACCCTTTTCTTATTCAGTGTCTTTTTCTTTTCAGTGTACATTAAGCGTTTTGTGGTGTCATCCGTATATCATTATATGTGCTGTTTTCATTATGGAAAGGGTGTGTAAACATTCATAGAGTGGCCTGTATACAGGCCATCTTTTAAACACAGTAAAGAATGTCTGCCCTTGTCAGAATGTTTCTCCTTAACCCCTAGCTTTGATAGTTCGGAAATTACGTGTTATTTGTAAATACTGACCAAATCTATTTTTTTTCTATTACTCTTTGATAATGGCAGACATTTACACTTAATTAATTGTAACGATGAACTGTAGTAAGATATTGAGTATCTGTGCAGCCGTACCTAAAGTAGACTAATTGAATCTGGTACACGATTTCCATTTTCACCAAATTATATTCACAGAAATACTCACTGAATCCAAATTTGTTATTGCTGTCCAACTCTTCAAATCCATATTCGTTCCCCACCTATATAATACACCGCTGGGCAATGTGCAAAGAAAACACCTTTTGCATTTTCTTTTCTTAAACCATAGGACAGTTCATGGTCAGATAGGCCAACCTCAGTCATGTTCCCCTTACATGTTTAACCCACTGTCATCAAAGCTAATACCTTACCATGAGACAAACTTTTGATTTTCTCCCTTTCACTTCAATAAATATTTTTTTTTATACAAGTTGTGGTTTGTGATGTTTTTGAATTGCTTACATCGTCATCTAATGGTTGACAGCATTTTTGAAAATCCCAGATGCTTGTGCTACGTTGTACCTGCTTCCTAATGTACTGTAGCCTACTACTGACATCATGTGGAGAACCCAGGTAGTTCATGCTAAAAGGGAATGATCTGGTTTATCCACTCATTGTATTAACTTGACAAATTGATTTTAGTAGTTGGGACTTGTAGATAAATGAGGTGAAACAGGATGTATTATAGGCTAACTGACACAGTACAATGTTCTGTCTTTCTGAAGAGAATTGTCATTCTGCACAGTTTCATCAGCACATAGTACAATTAGGCATTTAGATGGTCGTCGACCAGTATTTACTACACCTATAGGCCATCATCATCATCTCCACCAAATGGTTAGTTATCCTCCCATTCAAACAATACTGCAGCGCTTTTCACTCACCTTGCATGCTGCTGCGTCTTCACAGTGAAACACACTGTGAATCCCCTCCTTTAGGCCACTTGAGACCTCTGTCATTCTCTACGGGCTGACCTGACCTTATCCACCATGTTCACCTTTACTGTTGCCAGACTAGATGCCCACAGGGTGCTGTGCCTATAGTCCGGTGCTAGCCACCCACACCTGTAAGAGCTTAAGGCAACTTCTCCAATGTCCATATGGCACGACAATGAATGCCAGAGGAGTTGGCTAAAGTAAAATGTAACACCTGGCAACCACGCTACTGTACCTACATTTGTTTGCTAGGCGTCTTCATTGGATAAGGACACACTATTACAGTATAACATTTGAGGGGGGGTCTTTACAAGGTATATGTTAGGGGTAAAGATGTAAATAATTACCTTGTGTAAGTAATATTGCTGTTTCATCCATTTAGTCAGTCAACCCCTGCAGAGTATGTTACCGATTATGACAATATTATGACAATGGTACAAATAATGATTAATCTGTATAGGTATAGTATAGGTAACCTGATCTACAGGAAGTATCAGAGTCTTAACTTGAGTGGAATGGATCATGTGGAATACCTCAGATTAACAATGTGGGTAACTTTCTTAAATAGAATATTCATAACTGAAAGGTATAAAGACAAATATTGTATTAATATTTCAGTTTGATGTACTGTTACGTACATAACCTAATTTCATGTTGACTAATTTTCCAATTGACCAGATTTGAGTATTGTGTCGATTCAATCTAGAAAATACAGGATCTGTTTGAGTATACTTACAAATTGACACCATTTGGGTGAAAACATATTTCAATCACAAGTGTGTCACCCATCATTTTCATGACCACGATTTCTCCCAAAGACATGAGATGAATGTTTCTGCATAAAGAGTTAGCTAAAAACATCAAATATAACAAATAAATAGTAACAATAATACATTTTCCAACAAAACTTCTTCTGAAGATAATGACTGAGGCGACAGACAAACTGCCCATTAAGACTACATTTGGGTTGCTGTATGCCAGTCTGAGCCAGAGCTGCAGCTTTTTACAGACAACACATTCTTAGGAGAGATGAAGAAAAAAAACTGTCTTGAAATACACCTCATTCATGTCCCTGTAAAACTCATCATCCTCATTCATGTCCCTGTAAAACTCATCATCCTCATTCATGTCCCTGTAAAACTCATCATCCACAGTAGTTGGAACTAGTAGAAGACTCTTCCATTGGGAGGTTGAGATGTTGCAGCTTTGCTGTGAGTTGGTTTGCAGTGGATAGGCCATGGGGGAGGATTGGGGTAGAAGGGGGAAGTCAATCTCTTTCCCCAGAGTAGTCTCTGGTGATGGCAGGGTGGAGGTTGGAGGATTTGGGGGTGGCATTTCTGGGTGATGACAAAGGCTTTGCCACGTGGACTCAGAGGGGCATGACATGGCAGGTGGGGTGTGAGGACCCCTGGGATACACTGATGGTGCTCTGCAGTAGGGGGGAGGGGTGTATTGCGACTGATGATGTAATAACTAATCATAATGAAACCAAACCGGATATCAGGATACATCAATCAAACAGAATTTAAAAAAATCTTATAACAATAAATTACATTACCAGTTGGTTATTATGTTATCAATTGAGGGATTTAACAGTGATGTCAATATGATTACATTATCGATAACAAAAATTGTTACACAAACGTTATAATCAGTCTTTACATTATCCGGTGGCTATTACATTATCAATTGCAACAGGAAGTACAAATGATACACAATGAAAGGGAGGGAGGATGCTGGACGTGGCATGGTGGTGATGGTGGTGCCATAAGCTAGAGATCAGAGGTCAGACATTGTTTCCAATGGGGCTGACGTTCCTCAGGTTGTTGAGTTCCAGCTCCAGCTGGCGTATTTTAACGTCCTTGGTGTTCAGCTCCTCCTTCAGCTTTCTCAGCTCCTCCTGCTGCCTGAAGAACATCCTCAGTAGCTACAGAACAGAACAGAGGGATCAGGGTCACATAGCGTCCTGAAGAACATCCCCAGGAACTACAGAATAGAGGGATCAGGGTCACATAGCGTCCTGAAGAACATCCCCAGGAACTACAGAATAGAGGGATCAGGGTCACATAGCGTCCTGAAGAACATCCCCAGGAACTACAGAACAGAGGGATCAGGGTCACATAGCGTCCTGAAGAACATCCCCAGGAACTACAGAATAGAGGGATCAGGGTCACATAGCGTCCTGAAGAACATCCCCAGGAACTACAGAATAGAGGGATCAGGGTCACATAGCGTCCTGAAGAACATCCCCAGGAACTACAGAATAGAGGGATCAGGGTCACATAGCGTCCTGAAGAACATCCCCAGGAACTACAGAACAGAGGGATCAGGGTCACATAGCGTCCTGAAGAACATCCCCAGGAACTACAGAATAGAGGGATCAGGGTCACATAGCGTCCTGAAGAACATCCCCAGGAACTACAGAATAGAGGGATCAGGGTCACATAGCGTCCTGAAGAACATCCCCAGGAACTACAGAATAGAGGGATCAGGGTCACATAGCGTCCTGAAGAACATCCCCAGGAACTACAGAATAGAGGGATCAGGGTCACATAGCAACCTGAAGAACATCCCCAGGAACTACAGAATAGAGGGATCAGGGTCACATAGCGTCCTGAAGAACATCCCCAGGAACTACAGAATAGAGGGATCAGGGTCACATAGCGTCCTGAAGAACATCCTCAGGAACTACAGAATAGAGGGAACAGGTCCACAAAGATAACAGGCTATAGACCATAGTTTGTAATTGTGCTCTGGAAGTCATTTGAGCATTTGCACCCCATTCCAAGTAGTGTTTAATACACTCACTCACCACCACCCAACCAACCTTCTTCCTTCTCTCTCTTTTCTTTTCATTTATCCATTCACCCACCCATACCTCCATCCACAGTTATCTGATGAACACACCTCGTTCTCTGTCCTGGGTGGCACGTTTTCCAGCAGGTCAATGCCGTTGACCACCACACCTTTCTTTTCCTTCACCGGTGCCTTGAACACCAGCTGGTTGGGCTTCTGGTAGCCCTTCTTCAGGGACATTAACACTGGGTCTACACACACACACACACACACACACACACACACACACACACACACACACACACACACACACACACACACACACACACACACACACACACACACACACACACACACACACACACACACACACACACACACACACACACACACACAAACTTCATGAAAATGTGCTACGTACACTACACACACACTATATATTGATGTAAACATTTCCTCTCCCACTACTAGGACTATAGCATAAGGTGTACTGAACATTCAAACTAAAGACACATGCACGGTACCTCGGTTGATACCACTCAACCAGTCATTGGCTGAGAGGGCAGGCTCGGTCCCTGCCGTCATTGGATAGATGTCCTCCTGGTACGTCTCTGACTGCAACACCAGGAGAGACAGATTGAGAGCATGTTCCAATTCTTTAAGATCTCTGTTTCTTCCCAAGGGTGCACATGTTTGTTCCGACCCTGCACTGATTCAACATTCAATCTGATTCAACTGCCCTGGATTAGATGAATGAGGTGTGTTAGTGCAGGGCTGTAACAAATATGTGCACACACCCTAAGGTCTTTCCGGGAATGGATTGAGAAACACTGCTATATGAAGTGAGAGGGAGAAGGGCATCCCCACTGACACTGACCCTCCTTGGTACTATCATGGAGATGGGCTCGATCAGCCCCTTCAGCGTCACCAGCTTGTAGAAGCGAAACACCTCACAGGCCGTGACGTCCAGCCCATGCTTAGGCATCACACCTGAGGAAGGAATGGAGGTACCTTAGACATCACCATAGTCCTGCTACTGTATAACATTACCTTAGACATCAATATAGTCCTGCTACTGTATAACATTACCTTAGACATCACCATAGTCCTGCTACTGTATAACATTACCTTAGACATCACCATAGTCCTGCTACTGTATAACATTACCTTAGACATCACCATAGTCCTGCTACTGTATAACATTACCTTAGATATCACCATAGTCCTGCTACTGTATAACATTACCTTAGACATCACCATAGTGATGTTACTGTATAACATTACCTTAGACATCACCATAGTCCTGCTACTGTATAACATTACCTTAGACATCACCATAGTGATGTTACTGTATAACATTACCTTAGACATCACCATAGTCCTGTTACTGTATAACATTACCTTAGACATCACCATAGTGATGTTACTGTATAACATTACCTTAGACATCACCATAGTCCTGCTACTGTATAACATTACCTTAGACATCACCATAGTGATGTTACTGTATAACATTACCTTAGACATCCCATAGTAATGCTACTGTATAACATTACCTTAGACATCACCATAGTCCTGCTACTGTATAACATTACCTTAGACATCACCATTGTCCTGCTACTGTATAACATTACCTTAGACATCACCATAGTGATGTTACTGTATAACATTACCTTAGACATCACCATAGTGATGTTACTGTATAACATTACCTTAGACATCACCATAGTGATGTTACTGTATAACATTACCTTAGACATCACCATAGTGATGTTACTGTATAACATTACCTTAGACATCACCATTGTCCTGCTACTGTATAACATTACCTTAGACATCACCATAGTGATGTTACTGTATAACATTACCTTAGACATCACCATAGTGATGTTACTGTATAACATTACCTTAGACATCACCATAGTGATGTTACTGTATAACATTACCTTAGACATCACCATAGTGATGTTACTGTATAACATTACCTTAGACATCACCATAGTCCTGCTACTGTATAACATTACCTTAGACATCACCATAGTCCTGCTACTGTATAACATTACCTTAGACATCACCATAGTGATGTTACTGTATAACATTACCTTAGACATCACCATAGTCCTGCTACTGTATAACATTACCTTAGACATCACCATAGTCCTGCTACTGTATAACATTACCTTAGACATCACCATAGTCCTGCTACTGTATAACATTACCTTAGACATTACCATAGTGATGTTACTGTATAACATTACCTTAGACATCACCATAGTCCTGCTACTGTATAACATTACCTTAGACATTACCATAGTGATGTTACTGTATAACATTACCTTAGACATCACCATAGTGATGTTACTGTATAACATTACCTTAGACATTACCATCGTCCTGCTACTGTATAACATTACCTTAGACATCGCCATAGTGATGTTACTGTATAACATTACCTTAGACATTACCATAGTGATGTTACTGTATAACATTACCTTAGACATCACCATTGTCCTGCTACTGTATAACATTACCTTAGACATCACCATAGTCCTGCTTATGTATAACATTACCTTAGATATCACCATTGTCCTGCTACTGTATACCATTACCTTAGACATCACCATAGTCCTGCTTATGTATAACATTACCTTAGATATCAACATAGTCCTGCTACTGTATAACATTACCTTAGACATCACCATAGTGATGTTACTGTATAACATTACCTTAGACATTACCATTGTCCTGCTACTGTATAACATTACCTTAGATATTACAATAGTGATGTTACTGTATAACATTACCGTAGACATCACCATAGTGATGTTACTGTATAACATTACCTTAGACATTACCATTGTCCTGCTACTGTATAACATTACCTTAGACATCACCATTGTCCTGTTACTGTATAACATTACCTTAGACATTACCATTGTTTTGCTACTGTATAACATTACCTTAGACATCACCATTGTCCTGCTACTGTATAACATTACCTTAGACATCACCATTGTCCTGCTACTGTATAACATTACCTTAGACATCACCATAGTGATGTTACTGTATAACATTACCTTAGACATCACCATTGTCCTGCTACTGTATAACATTACCTTAGACATCACCATAGTCCTGCTACTGTATACCATTACCTTAGATATCACCATTGTCCTGCTACTGTATAACATTACCTTAGACATTACCATTGTCCTGCTACTGTATAACATTATCTTAGACATCACCATAGTGATGTTACTGTATAACATTACCTTAGACATCACCATAGTCCTGCTACTGTATAACATTACCTTAGATATCACCATAGTGATGTTACTGTATAACATGACTTTTAAAATCATTGATGACATTTCCATAGATTTTTCAAACATTATTTTTCACTCAGAAAAAGAGCAACAACATTACTGAATGAAAGCTAAGATGTGGCTGAGCAAACAAACCCAAACCCGTTTGGGTCTCTGTCTGTAAGGGTCGGCCCCCGGTGAGTCTGTCACTTACCAAGACCTTTCTGTGGGGCAGGGGAGCGGAACTCCATGAGATACTGCAGGTAGGGCTTCTCTGTGGTGATCTCATAGTAACGGATGTTGCCATCGCCCTGTGAATGGAATGGATGTATTTGTTTGCTATCTGACCCAGATGTCTTCCTATACATTTACATATATGTTTTACCTTCACTGTTACTGACAGGGGTTGTTGGTGAAACAGAAAGGGAATACCATCATTGAATCAGGGAATGTAAAATACTATTTAAGAATCTTTTTGGTTAACGAGTTAACGTTTTGGATACACTATGGTCTCACATCTACTTAAACCAATCAAATGACGTCTCACATCTACCTAAACCAATCAAATGACTAATTTGTCTTTAAAAAAAGATCCACTACATGAGTCCACACTGATGTTCACACTGTTCATTGTGTTGTGTAAGGGGTAGTGCTCACCTTTCCTGCCAGGTACAGCATGTGTGTGTCTGCATCATAGAAAGGAAACAGCAGCCCTGAGAGACCGTCTATCTCCTCTTCTACCATGGGCATAGACAGGTCCTCCTGTGGGACAACACACACACACACACACACACACACACACACACACACACACACACACACACACACACACACACACACACACACACACACACACACACACACACACACACACACACACACACACAGGGATCAGACATTGTTCCTGAACACACACACTTGAGGACACACACAATCCTTAATTGAGGATATACACACAAGTGCAGTTGCACACATACACACACACGCACGCATGTACGCACACACACACACACACACACACACACACACACACACACACACACACACACACACACACACACACACACACACACACACACACACACACACACACACACACACCGGGATCAGACATTGTTCCTGAACACACACACTTGAGCACACACAATCCTTAATTGAGGATATACACACAAGTGCAGTTGCACACATACACACACACACACGCATGCATGTACGCACACACACACACACACACACACACACACACACACACACACACACACACACACACACACACACACACACACACACACACACACACACACACACACACACACACACACACACACCCAAGGGGACACATACAGCCCCACATCCCAGCAGGGGGTCCCCGGCTGCCTCACCTGATCCCACAGTGCAATCTGTCTGGTGTTCCACCGGGACACACCTGTCGTCAGCAGCCTCTTCATGTTGCCCAGAAACACCACTCTGTTCACCCTGTGGTTCTTACAGCTGGCGTGCTGGTGGGGAACAATCACACAGAGACTCTACTGTAATGGGGCATTATATTCACTCTAAATGTGGGGAACAAACACACAGAGACTCTACTGTAATGGGGCATTATATTCACTCTAAATGTGGGGAACAATCACACAGATACTCTACTGTAATGGGGCATTATATTCACTCTAAATGTGGGGAACAATCACACAGAGACTCTACTGTAATGGGGCATTATATTCACTCTAAATGTGGGGAACAATCACACAGAGACTCTACTGTAATGGGGCATTATATTCACTCTAAATGTGGGGAACAATCACACAGAGACTCTACTGTAATGGGGCATTATATTCACTCTAAATGTGGGGAACAAACACACAGAGACTCTACTGTAATGGGGTATTATATTCACACTAAATGTGGGGAACAAACACACAGAGACTCTACTGTAATGGGGCATTATATTCACTCTAAATGTTGGGAACAATCACACAGATACTCTACCTCAATGGGGCATTATATTCACTTTTTTATATGTACTCTGTAAAGGAGGTAAATAGTGAAACCTTGTCTCTGTGAAGGAGGTAAATAGTGAAACCTTGTCTCTGTGAAGGAGGTAAATAGTGAAACCTTGTCTCTGTGAAGGAGGTAAATAGTGAAACCTTGTCTCTGTGAAGGAGGCAAATAGTGAAACTTTCTCTGTAAAGGAAGTAAATAGTGAAACCTTGTCTCTGTGAAGGAGAAAAATAATGAAACCTTGTCTCTGTGAAGGAGGTAAATAGTAAAACCTTGTCTCTGTGAAGGAGGTAAATAGTGAAACCTTGTCTCTGTGAAGGAGGTAAATAGTGAAACCTTGTCTCTGTGATAGTGAAACCTTGTTTCTGTGAAGGAGGTAAATAGTGAAACCTTGTCTCTGTGAAGGAGGTAAATAGTGAAACCTTGTCTCTGTAAAGGAGGTAAATAGTGAAACCTTGTCTCTGTGAAGGAGGCAAATAGTGAAACCTTGTCTCTGTGAAGGAGGTAAATAGTGAAACCTTGTCTCTGTGAAGGAGGTAAATAGTGAAACCTTGTCTCTGTGAAGGAGGCAAATAGTGAAAAATTCTCTGCTTGCTGTAAGACTGACCTGTAAGACTCTCCCGGAGCGCGGCTCGATGACACGCAGCTTCCTGTCTTTACAGCTGGTGGCCAGCAGGCTGCCGTCTGTGTTGAAGGACATACACACGATGACGTCAGAGTGACAGTCGATCATCTTCACCGGCTCACCTATCTCCAGGTTCCAGATCAGGATCTGGATGGGACGGACAGGGAATCATATCAACTGTCAGTTCTGATCTTATCTTAGATCATATCTGATCTTTGAAGAAAAGGGAGTGAAATGGGGAAAGACTTCCCCTGAACTCCAATAAAAACACATTTTCTTTTAGTTTGTACTATTACAAATAGTTTTGTTATGTTGTGCTATGATGTGAACTAATGAATATGACCCTGTTGTGTATACCTTACAGTCGTAGCCAGTGATCTGTGATGATACCTTACAGTCGTAGCCAGTGATCTGTGATGATACCTTACAGTCGTAGCCAGTGATCTGTGATGATACCTTATAGTCATAGCCAGTGATCTGTGATGATACCTTATAGTCGTAGCCAGTGATCTGTGATGATACCTTACAGTCGTAGCCAGTGATCTGTGATGATACCTTACAGTCGTAGCCAGTGATCTGTGATGATACCTTACAGTCGTAGCCAGTGATCTGTGATGATACCTTATAGTCGTAGCCAGTGATCTGTGATGATACCTTACAGTCATAGCCAGTGATCTGTGATGATACCTTACAGTCATAGCCAGTGATCTGTGATGATACCTTATAGTCATAGCCAGTGATCTGTGATGATACCTTACAGTCGTAGCCAGTGATCTGTGATGATACCTTATTGTCATAGCCAGTGATCTGTGATGATACCTTACAGTCGTAGCCAGTGATCTGTGATGATACCTTACAGTCGTAGCCAGTGATCTGTGATGATACCCTATAGTCATAGCCAGTGATCTGTGGTGATACCTTATAGTCATAGCCAGTGATCTGTGATGATACCTTATAGTCATAGCCAGTGATCTGTGATGATACCGTATAGTCATAGCCAGTGATCTGTGATGATACCTTATAGTCATAGCCAGTGATCTGTGGTGATACCTTATAGTCATAGCCAGTGATCTGTGGTGATACCTTATAGTCATAGCCAGTGATCTGTGATGATACCTTATAGTCATAGCCAGTGATCTGTGATGATACCTTATAGTCATAGCCAGTGATCTGTGATGATACCTTATAGTCATAGCCAGTGATCTGTGATGATACCTTATAGTCATAGCCAGTGATCTGTGATGATACCTTATAGTCATAGCCAGTGATCTGTGGTGATACCTTATAGTCATAGCCAGTGATCTGTGGTGATACCTTATAGTCATAGCCAGTGATCTGTGATGATACCTTATAGTCATAGCCAGTGATCTGTGATGATACCTTATAGTCATAGCCAGTGATCTGTGGTGATACCTTATAGTCATAGCCAGTGATCTGTGATGATACCTTATAGTCATAGCCAGTGATCTGTGATGATACCGTATAGTCATAGCCAGTGATCTGTGATGATACCTTATAGTCATAGCCAGTGATCTGTGGTGATACCTTATAGTCATAGCCAGTGATCTGTGGTGATACCTTATAGTCATAGCCAGTGATCTGTGATGATACCTTATAGTCATAGCCAGTGATCTGTGATGATACCTTATAGTCATAGCCAGTGATCTGTGATGATACCTTATAGTCATAGCCAGCACTGAAGAGGATTCCACTGCTGGTGGGGTGCCACTCGATGAGGCCCACACGCCTGCTGTGTCCATACAGCTCCATCATGGCCTCTGTCATATTCCGCCTCAGCCCTCCCTCTGGGATCTCCCATACTCGTACCTGGCACACACACGCACACACACACACACACACACACACACACACACACACACACACACACACACACACACACACACACACACACACACACACACACACACACACACACACACACAGACAGACACACAGACATACACACACACGTACACATGAACACACACAAACACAATTAGCATATATCTAATCTTTAGTAAACAAATTCACAAAATTCATTTGAATTACTGTTTCATTCTTTGTTAGAGTACCTTTGATACTTCAATGTCAACCTAACGTTTAAGCCTTTGATACTTTAGCCAGTCATACACTCGTCTCTCCAATGTAATCATGATCCTATTTGTGATCAGATTGACAGTTTGTATGTGTGTATTGAAGATGTCAGCATAGCGAGCTGCTGTATACTTGATGGAAAATAGACCATATAATCTGTAATAGAGCTCTGTGAGGGAGCTCTGTTATGTAGCTCTGTGAGGGAGCTCTGTGAGGGAGCTCTGTGATGTAGCTCTGTGATGTAGCTCTGTGAGGGAGCTCTGTGAGGGAGCTCTGTGAGGGAGCTCTGTGATGGAGCTCTGTGATAGAGCTCTGTGATGGAGCTCTGTGACGGAGCTCTGTGAGGGAGCTCGGTGATGGAGCTCAGTGAGGGAGCTCGGTGAGGTAGCTCTGTGATGTAACTCTGTGAGGGAGCTCAGTAATGGAGCTCTGTGTTGTACTGAGGAGATTATCCTATAATAAGTGAAAGTACTACGGGACGCAGAACTAACATACAGTTGAAGTCGGGAGTTTACATAGACTTAGGTTGGAGCCATTAAAACTAGTTTTTCAACCACTCCACATATTTCTTGTTAATAAACTATAGTTTTGGCAAATCGATTAGGACATCTACTTTGTGCATGACACAAGTCATTTTCCAATAATTGTTTATAGACAGATAATTTCACTTATAATTCACTGTATCACAATTCCAGTGGGTCAGAAGTTTACATACACTAAGTTGACTGTGCCTTTAAACAGCTTGGAAAATTCCAGAAAATTATGTCATGGCTTTAGACGCTTCTGATAGGCTAATTGACCTCATTTGAGTCAATTGGAGGTGTACCTGTGGATGTATTTCAAGGCCTACCTTCAAACTCAGTGCCTCTTTGCTTGACATCATGGGAAAATCAAAATAAATCAACCAAGACTTCAGAAAAAAAATTGTAGACCTCCACAAGTCTGGTTCATCCTTGGGAGCAATTTCCAAACGCCTGAAGGTACCATGTTCATCTGTACAAACAATAGTACGTAAGTATAAACACCATGGGACCACGCAGCTGTCATACCGCTCAAGAAGGAGACACGTTCTGTCTCCTAGAGATGAACATACTTTGCTGCAAAAAGTGGAAATCAATCCCAGAATAACAGCAAAGGACCTTGTGAAGTGGCTGGAGGAAACAGGTACAAAAGTATTTATATCCATAGTAAAACGAGTCCTATATCGACATAACCTGAAAGGCCGCTCAGCAAGGAAGAAGCCACTGCTCTAAAACCGCCATAAAAAAAGCCAGACTACAGTTTGCAACTGCACATGGGGACAAAGATTGTACTTTTTGGAGAAATGTCTTCTGGTCTGATGAAACAAAAATAGAACTGTTTGGCCATCGTTATGTTTGGAGGAAAAAGGGGGAGGCTTGCAAGTCAAAGAACAGCATCCCAACCTTGAAGCATGGGGGGTGGCAGCATCATGTTGTGGGTGTGCTTTGCTGCAGGAGGGACTGGTGCACTTCACAAAATAGATGGCATCATGAGAAAGAAAAATTATGTGGATATATTGAAGCAACATCTCAAGACATCAGTCAGGAAGTTAAAGCTTTGTCACAAATGGGTCTTCCAAATGGACAATGGCCCCAAGCATACTAACAAAGTTGTGGCAAAATGGCTTCAGGACAACAAAGTCAAGGTTCTGGAGTGTCCATCACAAAGCCCTGATCTCAATCCCATAGAAAATTTGTCGGCAGAACTGAAAAAGCATGTGAGAGCAAGGAGGCATACAAATCTGACTCAGTTACACCAGCTCTGTCAGGAGGAATGGGCCAAAATTCACCCAACCTATTGTGGAAGCTTGTGGAAGGCTACCCAAAACGTTTGACCCAAGTTAAACAATTTAAAGGCAGTGCTACCAAATACTAACTGAGTGTATGTAAACTTCTGACCCACTGGGAATGTGATGAAAGAAATAAAAGCCTAAATAAATCATTCTCTCTACTATTATTCTGACATTTCACATTCTTAAAATAAAGTGGTGATCCTAACTGACCTCAGAATTTTTACTAGGATTAAATGTCAGGAATTGTGAAAAACAGAGTGTAAATGTATTTGGCTAAGGTGTATGTTAACTTCCAACTTCAACTGTAGCTGCACAGTCAATGAGTCAGCAGAAACAGCAGTTTACTGTGTGTGTATGTGTGCACTTACAGAGGAATCTTCAGAGCAGGAAGCTATGATGTTTTCAAAGAAGGGATTCCATTTGATGTCCAGGACATTGCCTTGGTGGCCACACACTTTGGGGTGGTGGGGGTCGATGCGGCCGGCCTGAAACAAAAGAACAAACATACTGATCATATATTGAGGAAAGAACAGATGGCTCTATCACCATTACTGATATGTACATGACTATGTATTTTCCAAATGATGACATCACACATATAGGCCATATGTCAAGGTAAATATTTGTATACCTTTATTTAACTAGGCAAGTCAGTTAAGAACAAATCCTTATTTACAATGACAGCCTACCCTGGCCAAACCAAGACGACACTGGGCCAATTGTGCACCACCCTATGTGACTCCCAATCACAGCCAGTTGTGATAGAGCCTGGAATTGAACCAGGGGCTGTAGTGACACCTCTTGCAATGAGATGCAGTGCCTTAGACCGCTGCGCCACTCGGGAGCTCTCAGAGGGAAACATTGAGTAACACTAGCCATGTAAACAGTTAACACAACCCTACATATGTCAAGGTCAGAGGACACCACTGAGTAACACTAGCCATGTAAACAGTTAACACAACCCTACATATGTCAAGGTTAGAGAACACCACTGAGTAACACTAGCCATGTAAACAGTTAACACAACCCTACATATGTCAAGGTTAGAGAACACCACTGAGTAACACTAGCCATGTAAACAGTTAACACAACCCTACATATGTCAAGGTTAGAGAACACCACTGAGTAACACTAGCCATGTAAACAGTTAACACAACCCTACATATGTCAAGGTTAGAGAACACCACTGAGTAACACTAGCCATGTAAACAGTTAATACAACCCTACATATGTCAAGGTTAGAGAACACCACTGAGTAACACTAGCCATGTAAACAGTTAACACAACCCTACATATGTCAAGGTTAGAGGACACCACTGAGTAACACTAGCCATGTAAACAGTTAACACAACCCTACATATGTCAAGGTTAGAGGACACCACTGAGTAACACTAGCCATGTAAACAGTTAACACAACCCTACATATGTCAAGGTTAGAGAACACCACTGAGTAACACTAGCCATGTAAACAGTTAACACAACCCTACATATGTCAAGGTTAGAGAACACCACTGAGTAACACTAGCCATGTAAACAGTTAACACAACCCTACATATGTCAAGGTTAGAGAACACCACTGAGTAACACTAGCCATGTAAACAGTTAACACAACCCTACATATGTCAAGGTTAGAGAACACCACTGAGTAACACTAGCCATGTAAACAGTTAACACAACCCTACATATGTCAAGGTTAGAGAACACCACTGAGTAACACTAGCCATGTAAACAGTTAACACAACCCTACATATGTCAAGGTTAGAGGACACCACTGAGTAACACTAGCCATGTAAACAGTTAACACAACCCTACATATGTCAAGGTCAGAGGACACCACTGAGTAACACTAGCCATGTAAACAGTTAATACAACCCTACATATGTCAAGGTCAGAGGACACCACTGAGTAACACTAGCCATGTAAACAGTTAATACAACCCTACATATGTCAAGGTCAGAGGACACCACTGAGTAACACTAGCCATGTAAACAGTTAACACAACCCTACATATGTCAAGGTCAGAGGACACCACTGAGTAACACTAGCCATGTAAACAGTTAACACAACCCTACATATGTCAAGGTTAGAGAACACCACTGAGTAACACTAGCCATGTAAACAGTTAACACAACCCTACATATGTCAAGGTTAGAGAACACCACTGAGTAACACTAGCCATGTAAACAGTTAACACAACCCTACATATGTCAAGGTTAGAGGACACCACTGAGTAACACTAGCCATGTAAACAGTTAACACAACCCTACATATGTCAAGGTTAGAGGACACCACTGAGTAACACTAGCCATGTAAACAGTTAACACAACCCTACATATGTCAAGGTTAGAGAACACCACTGAGTAACACTAGCCATGTAAACAGTTAACACAACCCTACATATGTCAAGGTTAGAGAACACCACTGAGCAACACTAGCCATGTAAACAGTTAACACAACCCTACATATGTCAAGGTTAGAGAACACCACTGAGTAACACTAGCCATGTAAACAGTTAACACAACCCTACATATGTCAAGGTTAGAGAACACCACTGAGTAACACTAGCCATGTAAACAGTTAACACAACCCTACATATGTCAAGGTTAGAGAACACCACTGAGTAACACTAGCCATGTAAACAGTTAACACAACCCTACATATGTCAAGGTTAGAGAACACCACTGAGTAACACTAGCCATGTAAACAGTTAACACAACCCTACATATGTCAAGGTTAGAGGACACCACTGAGTAACACTAGCCATGTAAACAGTTAACACAACCCTACATATGTCAAGGTCAGAGGACACCACTGAGTAACACTAGCCATGTAAACAGTTAATACAACCCTACATATGTCAAGGTCAGAGGACACCACTGAGTAACACTAGCCATGTAAACAGTTAATACAACCCTACATATGTCAAGGTTAGAGGACACCACTGAGTAACACTAGCCATGTAAACAGTTAACACAACCCTACAAAATTGATTGGATAATTTGATGACCCCGGTCAAATAACGTCTCTTTAAAACGTTCACCCTTACAGAGAAATGTTGACTTTGTGTAACTGAACCGTTGGGGTGCTAATAAAACACGATGAAAGTGTACTGACACTGTAACAATGTTATCCCTGCTGATCCTTCAATTACCAAACAAACTCAACACTTGGCTGTTAAAGTCCACACTCAACAAAAACACAATGCAGCAGAGAAATACACATGGAAGAAATAACCTCATTTCCTTTGTTTAAGAACCAGGGACAACCAAAGGATTTGTTATTGCAATGTGCCTCTATGGCCACAGTGAGGCGCTGGATTAGCAGACTTGGATGGATCATGGCTGAGACCTCTCAATGTTGGTCATGATGTCATGAATGTTTGATGTTACTTCAATCCACTGACCTCCTTCTTATTTTCTCAGAGACATATGGCTGAGAGCTTCAGGCCATGCCTGAGTGGAACTGGCTGTGTGTGTGTGTGTGTGTGTGTGTGTGTGTGTGTGTGTGTGTGTGTGTGTGTGTGTGTGTGTGTGTGTGTGTGTGTGTGTGTGTGTGTGTGTGTGTGTGTGTGTGTGTGTGTGTGTGTGTGTGTGCGCGTGTGAGCGTGCATGCATTTTTATATTTATAAATACAGTGCATTCGGAAAGTATTCAGACCCCTTGACTTTTTCCATATTTTCTTACATTACTGCCTTATTCTAAAATTGATTAAATAATTTTCCCCTCATCAATCTACACACAATACCCCATAATGACATAGCAAAACCTGTTTTTTAGAAATTTTTGCAAATGTATAAAATAAAAATAAAATTAAATATGACATTTACATAAGTATTCAGACCCTTTACACAGTACTTTGTTGAAGCACCTTTGGCAGTGATTACAGCTTTGAGTCTTCTTGGGTATGATGCTACAAGCTTGGCACACCTGTATTTGGGGAGTTTCTGCCATTCTTCTCTGCAGATCCTCTCAAACTCTGTCAGGTTGGATGGGGAGCGTCGCTGCACAGCTATTTTCAGGTCTCTCCAGAGATGTTCGATCGAGTTCAAGTCCAGGCTCTGGCTGGGCCAATCAAGGACATTCAGAGCCTTGTCTCGAAGCCACACCTGCGTTGTCTTGGCTGTGTGCTTAGGGTCGTTGTCCTGTTGGAAGGTGAACCTTCACCACAGTCTGAGGTCCTGAGCGCTTTGGAGCAAGTTTTCATCAAGGATCTCTCTGTACGTTGCTCCGTTCATCTTTCCCTCAATGCCGACTAGTCTCCCAGTCCATGCCACCGAAAAACATCCCAAGAGTATGATGCTGCCACCACCATGCTTCACCGTAGGGATGGTGCCAGGTTTCCTCGAGACGTGACGCTTGGCATTCAGGTCAAAGAGTTCAATCTTGGTTTTAGCAGACCAGAGAATCTTGTTTCTCATGGTCTGAGAGCCTTTTGGCAAACTCCAAGCGGGCTGTTATGTGCCTTTTACTGAGGAGTGGCTTCCGTCTGGCCACTCTACTATAAAAGCCTGATCGCTGCCAAAGGTGCTTCAACAAAGTACTGAATAAAGGGTCTGAATACTTATGTAAATGTTATATTTCAGTTTTTTATTTGTAATACATTTGCAAACATTTTTAAAAAGCAGTCTTTTCTTCGTCATTATGGGGCAAGTGTGTGTAGATTGATAAGTTATTTTTGTATTTTTTTAATCCATTTTAAAATAAGGCTGTAACGTAACAAAATGTGGAAAAAGTGAATGGGTCTGAATTCTTTCAGAATGCACTGTATATACTGTATTTGTGTGTGTGTGTGTGTGTGTGTGTGTGTGTGTGTGTGTGTGTGTGTGTGTGTGTGTGTGTGTGTGACAAACCAAGGGCAGCCAGCATTCATAACTTGGAGTATCCTTTTCATGTCAGAACAGATTGACTGCTAAAGTCCCTACCCAGGCTTTTCAGAAAAAGAGTCCAATCTCGACAGCTTCCCACAGTAAAACTTTACCAACTATTCTCAATTAGTGTGTCATTTTCTAATGTAGACTTTCTTCCAGAGATTTCTTCTATAAACTAAACTCATCATCTCCTGTATGATTTCCCATAGGTCCTCAATACTCGACAGACATGACAGATGTCACAGTTTTAATCAGAAATACTCATTCCTCATTAGCTGAGGGAAAGTGGGGAACACATCTGATAAAATATTAAAACAAAGCTTGATATCATCTTGTAGAAGCATATTGGGCCTCAGTGTAAGTCTTACAGGATTATGCCATTATTAAATCGGTTATGGAATTCGAAGTCTTTGAATATTAATACATAGAGGACAAAGGGAGGGCATCAGGCAGAAGCCAGGGTGAATCTGGATCACAATTCTGAGATGGTGTGAATGAGACCTTGGGTTGAACCAGGCCCTCTGGGCATTCAGTACACTGGTTGGCTCCCTTTAAGGGTTAAAGACGTGTTCTATGTTGGTGCTTTGTATTCTGGAAGGTTGTGAAGTGTTCTATGTTGGTGCTTTGTATTCTGGATGGTTTTGAAGTGTTCTATGTTGGTGCTTTGTATTCTGGATGGTTTTGAAGTGTTCTATGTTGGTGCTTTGTATTCTGGATGGTTTTGAAGTGTTCTATGTTGGTGCTTTGTATTCTGGATGGTTTTGAAGTGTTCTATGTTGGTGCTTTGTATTCTGGATGGTTTTGAAGTGTTCTATGTTGGTGCTTTGTATTCTGGATGGTTTTGAAGTGTTCTATGTTGGTGCTTTGTATTCTGGAAGGTTGTGAAGTGTTCTATGTTGGTGCTTTGTATTCTGGATGGTTTTGAAGTGTTCTATGTTGGTGCTTTGTATTCTGGAAGGTTTTCTGGAAGACTTCCAATCACAGACATTCTCATGATGTCATCTGGCAACAGCCACACGACACATTATCACCAGAGACTCTATAACACAGGGCTGCCCTAACACAGGGCTGTTATATCCTGCTGTGTTCACCAGAGACTCTCTAACACAGGGCTGTTATACCCTGCTGTGTTCACCAGAGACTCTCTAACACAGGGCTGTTGTACCCTGCTGTGTTCACCAGAGACTCTCTAACACAGGGCTGTTATACCCTGCTGTGTTCACCAGAGACTCTCTAACACAGGGCTGTTATACCCTGCTGTGTTCACCAGAGACTCTCTAACACAGGGCTGTTATACCCTGCTGTGTTCACCAGAGACTCTCTAACACAGGGCTGTTGTACCCTGCTGTGTTCACCAGAGACTCTCTAACACAGGGCTGGAGTACCCTGCTGCGTTCACACTTAGACACACAGCAGCTCTACATACTGATAGGGAAACAAATGCACGCACACACACACACACACACTGATTGGTGAGAAACACAAACACACCATTACTTGATAAGTACATTCTCTTTATACATGTTTACATCATGTATGTAGGACCAATACCTCAGATTCACCTGAAGGTTACATCATATCTGTAGGTTTAATACCTCAGATTCACCTGAAGGTTACATCATATCTGTAGGTTTAATACCTCAGATTCACCTGAAGGTTACATCATATCTGTAGGACCAATACCTCAGATTCACCTGAAGGTTACATCATATATGTAGAATCAATACCTCAGATTCACCTGAAGGTTACATCATATCTGTAGGTTTAATATCTCAGATTCACCTGAAGGTTACATCATATATGTAGAATCAATACCTCAGATTCACCTGAAGGTTACATCATATCTGTAGGTTTAATATCTCAGATTCACCTGAAGGTTACATCATATCTGTAGGACCAATACCTCAGTTTCACCTGAAGGTTACATCATATCTGTAGAACCAATACCTCAGATTCACCTGAAGGTTACATCATATCTGTAGAATCAATACCTCAGATTCACCTGAAGGTTACATCATATCTGTAGGACCAATACCTCAGATTCACCTGAAGGTTACATCATATCTGTAGAACCAATACCTCAGTTTCACCTGAAGGTTACATCATATCTGTAGAATCAATACCTCAGATTCACCTGAAGGTTACATCATATCTGTAGGTTTAATACCTCAGATTCACCTGAAGGTTACATCATATATGTAGAATCAATACCTCAGATTCACCTGAAGGTTACATCATATATGTAGAATCAATACCTCAGATTCACCTGAAGGTTACATCATATCTGTAGGTTTAATATCTCAGATTCACCTGAAGGTTACATCATATCTGTAGGTTTAATACCTCAGATTCACCTGAAGGTTACATCATATCTGTAGGTTTAATATATCAGATTCACCTGAAGGTTACATCATATCTGTAGGACCAATACCTCAGATTCACCTGAAGGTTACATCATATCTGTAGGTTTAATATCTCAGATTCACCTGAAGGTTACATCATATCTGTAGGTTTAATATCTCAGATTCACCTGAAGGTTACATCATATCTGTAGGACCAATACCTCAGATTCACCTGAAGGTTACATCATATCTGTAGGTTTAATATCTCAGATTCACCTGAAGGTTACATCATATCTGTAGGTTTAATACCTCAGATTCGCCTGAAGGTTACATCATATCTGTAGGACCAAAACCTCAGATTCACCTGAAGGTTACATCATATCTGTAGAACCAATACCTCAGATTCACCTGAAGGTTACATCATATCTGTAGAACCAATACCTCAGATTCACCTGAAGGTTACATCATATCTGTAGAACCAATACCTCAGATTCACCTGAAGGTTACATCATATCTGTAGAACCAATACCTCAGATTCACCTGAAGGTTACATCATATCTGTAGGTTTAATACCTCAGATTCACCTGAAGGTTACATCATATCTGTAGAACCAATACCTCAGATTCACCTGAAGGTTACATAATATCTGTAGGTTTAATACCTCAGATTCACCTGAAGGTTACATCATATCTGTAGGTTTAATATCTCAGATTCACCTGAAGGTTACATCATATCTGTAGGTTTAATATCTCAGTTTCACCTGAAGGTTACATAATATCTGTAGGTTTAATACCTCAGATTCACCTGAAGGTTACATCATATCTGTAGAACCAATACCTCAGATTCACCTGAAGGTTACATCATATCTGTAGAACCAATACCTCAGATTCACCTGAAGGTTACATCATATCTGTAGGTTTAATATCTCAGATTCACCTGAAGGTTACATCATATATGTAGAATCAATACCTCAGATTCACCTGAAGGTTACATCATATCTGTAGGTTTAATATCTCAGATTCACCTGAAGGTTACATCATATCTGTAGAACCAATACCTCAGATTCAACTGAAGGTTACATCATATCTGTAGGTTTAATATCTCAGATTCACCTGAAGGTTACATCATATCTGTAGGTTTAATATCTCAGTTTCATCTGAAGGTTACATCATATCTGTAGGTTTAATATCTCAGATTCACCTGAAGGTTACATCATATCTGTAGGTTTAATATCTCAGATTCACCTGAAGGTTACATCATATCTGTAGGTTTAATATCTCAGATTCACCTGAAGGTTACATCATATCTGTAGGTTTAATACCTCAGATTCACCTGAAGGTTACATCATATCTGTAGAACCAATACCTCAGATTCACCTGAAGGTTACATCATATCTGTAGGTTTAATATCTCAGATTCACCTGAAGGTTACATCATATCTGTAGAACCAATACCTCAGATTCACCTGAAGGTTACATCATATCTGTAGGTTTAATATCTCAGATTCACCTGAAGGTTACATCATATCTGTAGGTTTAATATCTCAGATTCACCTGAAGGTTACATCATATCTGTAGGTTTAATACCTCAGATTCACCTGAAGGTTACATCATATCTGTAGAACCAATACCTCAGATTCACCTGAAGGTTACATCATATCTGTAGGTTTAATATCTCAGATTCACCTGAAGGTTACATCATATCTGTAGAACCAATACCTCAGATTCACCTGAAGGTTACATCATATCTGTAGGTTTAATATCTCAGATTCACCTGAAGGTTACATCATATCTGTAGGTTTAATATCTCAGATTCACCTGAAGGTTACATCATATCTGTAGGTTTAATACCTCAGATTCACCTGAAGGTTACATCATATCTGTAGGCTTAATACCTCAGATTCACCTGAAGGTTACATCATATCTGTAGGACCAATACCTCAGATTCACCTGAAGGTTACATCATATCTGTAGGTTTAATATCTCAGTTTCACCTGAAGGTTACATCATATCTATAGAACCAATACCTCAGATTCACCTGAAGGTTACATCATATCTGTAGAACCAATACCTCAGATTCACCTGAAGGTTACATCATATCTGTAGAACCAATACCTCAGATTCACCTGAAGGTTACATCATATCTGTAGAACCAATACCTCAGATTCACCTGAAGGTTACATCATATCTGTAGAACCAATACCTCAGATTCACCTGAAGGTTACATCATATCTGTAGAACCAATACCTCAGATTCACCTGAAGGTTACATCATATCTGTAGAACCAATACCTCAGATTCACCTGAAGGTTACATCATATCTGTAGAACCAATACCTCAGATTCACCTGAAGGTTACATCATAGTTGACAACTCAACCAAATGTAAATCAAAAGTAGACGTTGAAATGACATCTGTGCTCAGTGGGATATCTCTCTCCACAACGACTGAATCTACCCAGCATGGCAGTGGGGGTGGATTTTCCGATGGTTAAACTGTGACTGGTGACATCATTTTGCATACCACACTTCTTCTACTCATGTTGTTTCCCTTCTTCACTGTACGAGAGTCATAGCCTCTGTATGCTGTTTCCATTCCACCACTCCAGCCCTACTGTCATATAATGTATAGTATTTCATAGAACAAGGCATAGTTCAGGTGATGCACACAATATTGTTCCTTTGTGTCTGTGTGTAATGCTGTGAACATATTCATAGACTCAAAATCAACACCAGACTTGTTAGCCAATGAATAACAGGCACCAAATGTTATTACAAGCATAACACTGAATCTTCAGACAGGTGTTGTGGAGGGATTGTGTATCAGACAGGTGTTGTGGAGGGATTGTGTATCAGACAGGTGTTGTGGAGGGATTGTGTATCAAACAGGTGTTGTGGAGGGATTGTGTATCAGACAGGTGTTGTGGAGGGATTGTGTATCAGACAGGTGTTGTGGAGGGATTGTGTATCAGACAGGTGTTGTGGAGGGATTGTGTATCAGACAGGTGTTGTGGAGGGATTGTGTATCAGACAGGTGTTGTGGAGGGATTGTGTATCAGACAGGTGTTGTGGAGGGATTGTGTATCAGACAGGTGTTGTGGAGGGATTGTGTATCAGACAGGTGTTGTGGAGGGATTGTGTATCAGACAGGTGTTGTGGAGGGATTGTGTATCAGACAGGTGTTGTGGAGGGATTGTGTATCAGACAGGTGTTGTGGAGGGATTGTGTATCAGACAGGTGTTGTGGAGGGATTGTGTATCAGACAGGTGTTGTGGAGGGATTGTGTATCAGACAGGTGTTGTGGAGGGATTGTGTATCAAACAGGTGTTGTGGAGGGATTGTGTATCAGACAGGTGTTGTGGAGGGATTGTGTATCAGACAGGTGTTGTGGAGGGATTGTGTATCAAACAGGTGTTGTGGAGGGATTGTGTATCAGACAGGTGTTCTGGAGTGATTGTGTATCAGACAGGTGTTGTGGAGGGATTGTGTATCAGACAGGTGTTTTGGAGGGATTGTGTATCAGACAGGTGTTGTGGAGGGATTGTGTATCAGACAGGTGTTGTGGAGGGATTGTGTATCAGACAGGTGTTGTGGAGGGATTGGGTATCAACAGGTGTTGTGGAGGGATTGTGTATCAGACAGGTGTTGTGGAGGGATTGTGTATCAGACAGGTGTTGTGGAGGGATTGTGTATCAGACAGGTGTTGTGGAGGGATTGTGTATCAGACAGGTGTTGTGGAGGGATTGTGTATCAGACAGGTGTTGTGGAGGGATTGTGTATCAGACAGGTGTTGTGGAGGGATTGTGTATCAGACAGGTGTTGTGGAGGGATTGTGTATCAGACAGGTGTTGTGGAGGGATTGTGTATCAGACAGGTGTTGTGGAGGGATTGTGTATCAGACAGGTGTTGTGGAGGGATTGTGTATCAGACAGGTGTTGTGGAGGGATTGTGTATCAGACAGGTGTTGTGGAGGGATTGTGTATCAGACAGGTGTTGTGGAGGGATTGTGTATCAGACAGGTGTTGGATTGTTCAGACAGGTTGGATTGTGTATCAGACAGGTGTTGTGGAGGGATTGTGTATCAGACAGGTGTTGTGGAGGGATTGTGTATCAGACAGGTGTTGTGGAGGGATTGTGTATCAGACAGGTGTTGTGGAGGGATTGTGTATCAAACAGGTGTTGTGGAGGGATTGTGTATCAACAGGTGGGTGTTTAGTTTTTCTTCATAGTCAGCTTAACCGTTAGATGACATTACCCTAGTCAATAACCATAGTCAGCTTAACCGTTAGATGACATTACCCTAGTCAATAACCATAGTCAGCTTAACCGTTAGATGACATTACCCTAGTCAATAACCATAGTCAGCTTAACCGTTAGATGACATTACCCTAGTCAATAACCATAGTCAGCTTAACCGTTAGATGACATTACCCTAGTCAATAACCAGTCAGCTTAACCGTTAGATGACATTACCCTAGTCAATAACCACAGTCAGCTTAACCGTTAGATGACATTACCCTAGTCAATAACCATAGTCAGCTTAACCGTTAGATGACATTACCCTAGTCAATAACCATAGCCAGCTTAACCGTTAGATGACATTACCCTAGTCAATAACCATAGTCAGCTTAACCGTTAGATGACATTACCCTAGTCAATAACCATAGTCAGCTTAACCGTTAGATGACATTACCCTAGTCAATAACCATAGTCAGCTTAACCGTTAGATGACATTACCCTAGTCAATAACCATAGTCAGCTTAACCGTTAGATGACATTACCCTAGTCAATAACCACAGTCAGCTTAACCGTTAGATGACATTACCCTAGTCAATAACCATAGTCAGCTTAACCGTTAGATGACATTACCCTAGTCAATAACCCGAATGAATGTTGACTGAATTATTTGTTTTCTGCTTGTTTCATTTTTCATTTTATTTTATTTCACCTTTATTTAACCAGGTAGGCAAGTTGAGGACAAGTTCTCATTTACAATTGCGACCTGGCCAAGATAAAGCAAAGCAGTTCGACACATTACAACAACACAGAGTTACACATGGAGTAAAACAAACATACAGTCAATAATACAGTAGAAAAATAAGTCTATATACAATGTGAGCAAATGAGGTGAGATAAGGGAGGTAAAGGCTGTCTGTTCCGACAGAAGAAGACTATTTTAACTCTACATTTCTTAACTAACTCATCAACATGCTTCTTTGAAAAGATATAGTAGCTTTTTGTAAATTCAGATAGCCAGATATTTATAAGCGTGGACACGATCAATGAGGGCACCGTCCAAAGTAGGTATGCATTAATCATCAGATAAATTTTTACATGATTTGGAAAATAAAATATACTTGGTTTTACCTGCATTAAGTAACCATTTCAGTTCAACAAAATCTTTCTGCAGGGCAATAAAGACAGATTAAATCTCTGATAGAGTCTGGTCAGCTGTGGGGGTAATAGCATGTGTAGCAGTGTGATGTTGTTCCCCTAGATTATGCACCAAGTTGCACACAAGGACCAATTCAAATAGGCCAGGTCAGGAGGGGATGCTAATAATTTGATAATAATAATAATAATTCAGTGTATTTTTTTATTTAATTGCAGCTGCATAGCTAATGTTTTTCTTTGGTGTACAAACACTTTTTCATATCAATATTGTACATACACGTGATTGTAAAAGTTTTGTATATTTTGGTTTGGTCCATCGCGGGTTATCTGTATTTCCGTACCCCCTTATTGTTCTCTTTTGCCTGACCTTTGGCATAGCAAGGTATGTTGTCCTTGGCTCCGCTATTGTTCAATATGAAACCGTCATAATGTTACACAATGTACTGTTATGCTACCATAAGTTTGTTACAATGTGGATAATATAAAGATTTATGTTAACAAGTTTCACAAAGCTCGCTAACTAGGGTATCTATTGTAACTTGTGAGTACTTGGGACAGTGTTTGAGTGAGTGTCCATGTGCTTGCGCAGGTGCCTGAGAGCTAGGACTGCGCCAAGGGTTAACATAATGTGTGTTGTGTCTCCGTGTGCAGGTATGTCTTTTATTTTGTCAGAATTATGTTCTGTATCATTTTACTTGTATTGTATTGTATGGTGTGCTGTTGTGCATCGAATGTGTGCACGCAGCACCTGTTATTTCCTTTTGGTTCTCTTTTGCCTGACCTTCGGCTAGCAAGGTGCCTGAGAGCTAGGACTGCGCCAAGGGTTAACATAATGTGTGTTGTCTCTTCGTGTGCAGGGCAAATAAAAATAATTCAACTAGCAGACCTTCAGTTGTGGCAGCGTCCTAATTAAAAGTACACAACGCAGAATGAACCACGCTACACATGCGCCAAGGTGTCATCTGCATACAAGTGACATTTTTTCATCTTCTCCAAATAAACCAATATTGTTAATGTAAATAGTGAAAAGAACAGGACCGAGAATCAACCTCTGTGGGACTCTATGTTAAATCCAGAAAACCTGATTTAACACCATCAGTAAACACACACTGTATTCTGTCCTTTAATATGGTTTCAAACCAGCCTGGTCATGATCAATTGATGAAAGCCTTTGAATGAGTAATGCGCAATCCACAGTGTTGAAGGCTTTAGACAGGTCAATAAAAAGGTCTGCACAATGTGTTTTCTCATCCAAACAATTAAAGACATCATTTAAAACCAAAGAAGTAGCAGAGATGGTGCTATGACCTGATCTGGAACCTGACTGGTGTACATTTAGAATACATTTCCTAGTTATAAAAGATCTAAATTGAGTATTTACCAAGGATTCTAGAATCTTTGCTAGGCAATAGAGTTTGGAAATGGGGCTATAATTATTTAGGTCATACGGGTCAACACTTTTGTGAAGGGGGAGTATATGAGCCGCCTTCCAGACCCTGTGGATGGTACTAGAAATAAATGTAGGGTTAAAAATATGTGTTGAAGATTCTGCAATCAGATGAGCAGAAAGCTGCTTTGAGGAGGGCTGCATAAGTAGCCCAACTAGCATGGGAAAGTAGCCCAAGTCTTACACCGAAACACATGAGTCAATTATGAGGCAATCGAACAGCCATGAGCTCAGCCAGATGAATTACAACACAGTAAGCTGAATGACTCTGGATACCCATGACAAAAGACCCATTGATGCCTGATCCAAGTGAAAGCTGTAGAATGCTTTGGGACCATGACAGGGACAGGGTGGGGCATTCTAGGTAGTGTAGTATAACTTGGCATGAGGTGGCAAGAGAGGGACCATGGCAATAAAGAATGGAAGATCTTGGAGGAGAGCGGTATGGTTCACAGCTTGTCCCCTCAAAGACCATCGTTCATGGAAGTGCCAAGACAACTAACGGCAATGAGAAATCCCTCATAACTGACAATATGGTATTAATACTGTATATCTGCAACATTTAATTGAGTGGCTTTCATATTTCACCATATTTCACTTAGTGAAAATGCAGAAACTGATGTATTTATGCCTTCTTCTCTCCTATTCAGTAAATAGCTGTAAAATACTAGAGCAGAAAATTCCCCACAGTGGTTTTCCATTATAGTGTGTGTCCCACCCTTTTCATTCCTATAACTGCTTTTCCTAATTAGAATATTGGTTTCGCAGAGATGTATTTTTACACCCTGCACCAGCTGCAGATCTCCTTCTTGTACCCTGGATTGGACTCTATTCCACTCCTTCAAGTGAAACATCAATGGGGGAAATGTAAAATGTAACTGCTTTAGTTGATTGGAGCAAAGTGCCAAACCAAAGCTGGGCTTTAAGTCACTCATGGACCATATACTGTAAGTCACTCATGGAACATATACTGTAAGTCACTCATGGAACATATACTTTAAGTCACTCATGGAACATATACTGTATGTTCACAGAACGTTGGATAACAGCATCTTGCTGAATGACCATATCAAGGCCTGAACTCAGATGTGCACTGCCCTCTGGTAACAGTTTGATTTGGCCTGCCCTCTGGTAACAGTTTGATTTGGCCTGCCCTCTGGTAACAGTTTGATTTGGCCTGCCCTCTGGTAACAGTTTGATTTGGCCTGTCCTCTGGTAACAGTTTGATTTGGCCTGCCCTCTGGTAACAGTTTGATTTGACCTGTCCTCTGGTAACAGTTTGATTTGGCCTGCACTCTGGTAACAGTTTGATTTGGCCTGCCCTCTGGTAACAGTTTGATTTGGCCTGCCCTCTGGTAACAGTTTGATTTGGCCTGCCCTCTGGTAACAGTTTGATTTGGCCTGCCCTCTGGTAACAGTTTGATTTGGCCTGCCCTCTGGTAACAGTCTGATTTGGCCTGCCCTCTGGTAACAGTTTGATTTGGCCTGCCCTCTGGTAACAGTTTGATTTGGCCTGCCCTCTGGTAACAGTCTGATTTGGCCTGCCCTCTGGTAACAGTTTGATTTGGCCTGCCCTCTGGTAACAGTTTGATTTGGCCTGCCCTCTGGTAACAGTTTCATTTGGCCTGCCCTCTGGATAAAAGGCTTTGCGGCCAGAAACAGTGGAAGTATCAAGGCAAAGTGTGTCTTGAGGAGACAGGACTCAGTAAATAGTAGTTGGTCTTTTATATCCCAGGGTGCAGATGGGTTTCATACTAAACAATGAGTGACATCATCTGTATACCCTGACAACAATTGATGCTGCTCTAGAAAACGTATTTGTCCAATTTGATCAATAAGATTGGCGTTGATGAGTGATTTGAGATTTAGAGCCATTAGGGCTAATAACAATTTTGATTAGTCTCCAAGAGAGGATGTGATTGAGACCCAACATCTACTTAAACCATGAGGCCAGAGAAGTTTGGAGTATATATTGGCACGGGTGTTGTTAGGCCTGAGATGAAGTCGAGAGGCCAGAGAAGTTTGGAGTATATATTGGCACGGGTGTTGTTAGGCCTGAGATGAAGTCGAGAGGCCAGAGAAGTTTGGACTATATATTGGCACGGGTGTTGTTAGGCCCGAGATGAAGTCGAGAGGCCAGAGAAGTTTGGAGTATATATTGGCACGGGTGTTGTTAGGCCCGAGATGAAGTCGAGAGGCCAGAGAAGTTTGGAGTATATATTGGCACGGGTGTTGTTAGGCCTGAGATGAAGTCGAGGGGCCAGAGAAGTTTGGAGTATATATTGGCACGGGTGTTGTTAGGCCTGAGATGAAGTCGAGGGGCCAGAGAAGTTTGGAGTATATATTGGCACGGGTGTTGTTAGGCCTGAGATGAAGTCGAGGGGCCAGAGAAGTTTGGAGTATATATTGGCACGGGTGTTGTTAGGCCTGAGATGAAGTCGAGGGGCCAGAGAAGTTTGGAGTATATATTGGCACGGGTGTTGTTAGGCCTGAGATGAAGTCGAGAGGCCAGAGAAGTTTGGACTATATATTGGCACGGGTGTTGTTAGGCCTGAGATGAAGTCGAGGGGCCAGAGAAGTTTGGAGTATATATTGGCACGGGTGTTGTTAGGCCTGAGATGAAGTCGAGGGGCCAGAGAAGTTTGGAGTATATATTGGCACGGGTGTTGTTAGGCCTGAGATGAAGTCGAGGGGCCAGAGAAGTTTGGAGTATATATTGGCACGGGTGTTGTTAGGCCTGAGATGAAGTCGAGGGGCCAGAGAAGTTTGGAGTATATATTGGCACGGTGTTGTTAGGCCTGAGATGAAGTCGAGAGGCCAGAGAAGTTTGGACTATATATTGGCACGGGTGTTGTTAGGCCTGAGATGAAGTCGAGGGGCCAGAGAAGTTTGGAGTATATATTGGCACGGGTGTTGTTAGGCCTGAGATGAAGTCGAGGGGCCAGAGAAGTTTGGAGTATATATTGGCACGGGTGTTGTTAGGCCTGAGATGAAGTCGAGGGGCCAGAGAAGTTTGGAGTATATATTGGCACGGGTGTTGTTAGGCCTGAGATGAAGTCGAGGGGCCAGAGAAGTTTGGAGTATATATTGGCACGGGTGTTGTTAGGCCTGAGATGAAGTCGAGGGGCCAGAGAAGTTTGGAGTATATATTGGCACGGGTGTTGTTAGGCCTGAGATGAAGTCGAGGGGCCAGAGAAGTTTGGAGTATATATTGGCACGGGTGTTGTTAGGCCTGAGATGAAGTCGAGGGGCCAGAGAAGTTTGGAGTATATATTGGCACGGGTGTTGTTAGGCCTGAGATGAAGTCGAGGGGCCAGAGAAGTTTGGAGTATATATTGGCACGGGTGTTGTTAGGCCTGAGATGAAGTCGAGAGGCCAGAGAAGTTTGGACTATATATTGGCACGGGTGTTGTTAGGCCTGAGATGAAGTCGAGGGGCCAGAGAAGTTTGGAGTATATATTGGCACGGGTGTTGTTAGGCCTGAGATGAAGTCGAGGGGCCAGAGAAGTTTGGACTATATATTGGCACGGGTGTTGTTAGGCCTGAGATGAAGTCGAGGGCCGGAAAACCATGTCAATATATCCTCCAAACTCCTGCTTCAAGGGCATTATCACATTTATACAACGGGTTACCAACATATTCAAATAATGATTGACATATTTTCATAAAAATATATATTTTTATTAATTTATTCATACTATTTCATCCTTCCACGAGATATAGCTCCAACACAAATCTACCCAAACCGGCTGGTCTTTCGTTCTATCGGTTCGGTTGCCAGAGACGCGACCCAGTAGTTAAGTCTTTTTGTTCTAAATATATGGACGCAACCCAGTTGTTTGTTCTAAATGTTCTGTTGCCATGATGGCTGGCAACGTTCTTATCCCTTGCTTGCTAGCTAGCCAACTTTGGCTAACACAGTCACATCAAACAGTGTAGCCAGAATAACAACAAAGTAGCTGCATTTGCATTTGTTTAAGCTGTTTTCTCGTGATTGTTTTTGGGATACATCCATAACAATGAGCTAATGATGTGAGATTTCGCCCTGGCATAGAACATTTACTCTCTTGCCAGGGCAGTGTTCACAATCATTTCAAACTGAAGCTGGATTTACAGAAAACTAGCTGCATTTTGTGTTTCTCTATTGACATTTGTTCCCTAAAAATTGGGCTGATTAATGATTTCGACTGGCTGAGGAAAGCTGACAGCTTGTCTGTCTCGTCCCGACTCCTGACACGTTCAGTACCATAGGACAGCTAGAGATCAAATTTATATATTGAAACAATGTTGCAAATGTTGGAGAGACAGACAGCAAGGTTATTACAGATCTCTGCTGTTAAAAACCAAATGCTAGTCTAAAAGAAATGGGAGATAATGTCTAGATGCTTTTTATAGTGGAGATCAAGTTTATAACTTCCCTGCCTGGGCTGATGAGACATACTGGTGTGCAAAAGAGCAAAAAAAGTCAATAAAAACAATATGGGGATGAGGTAGTTAGTTGGATGGGCTATTTACAGATGGGGTATGTACAGCTGCAGCGATCGGTAAGCTGCTCAGATGCTTAAAGTTAGTTAGGGAGAAATAAGTCTCCAACTTCAGCGATTTTTGCAATTCGTTCCAGTCATTGGCAACAGAGAACTGGAAGGAAAGGCGGCCAACGAGGTGTTGGCTTTGGGGATGACCAGTGAGATATACCTGCAGGAGCGCATGCTACGGGTGAGTGTTGTTATAGTGACCAGTGAGCTGAGATAAAGAGGAGCTTTATCTAGCAAATACTTATAGATGACCTGGAGCCAGTGGGACTGGCGTCGAATATGTAGCGAGGGCCAGCCAACGAGAGCATATAGGTCACAGTGGTGGGTGGTATATGGGGCTTTGGTGACAAAACGGATGGCACTGTGATAGACTGCATCCAGTTTGCTGAGTAGAGTGTTGGAGGCTATTTTGTAAATGACATCTCCGAAGTCGAGGATCGGTAGGATAGTCAGTTTTACGAGGGTATGTTTGGCAGCGTGAGTGAAGGAGGCTTTGTTGCGAAATAGGAAGCCGATTCTAGATTTAATTTTGCATTGGAGATGCTTAATATATACAATCACACAACACAGTATTATCATAACTCCACGTTAAACCTAAAGGTGAGTGTTTAAAGCTCTCCAGAAAAGGTTTGCTTTGTAGAACAGTAAAACATAAATATCATATGTCATCCAAATGTATTTCCAGTAATCATTGGAATCATTCATGAAAACCAGACTCTTCTTCAGGTAAAATCAACATTTTCCCACCACAGTCCATACTTTTAAGGTCTTTGAAAGCGACACATTTTCCATTACAACAATGTCCTTCAGGATATTTAAGTGCAACTCTTGCGTACCATTGTTAGCTACATTGTTGGATTTGGTATCTGGTTGAGGAGTATGGGGTTGGCACGGGTCTTTACAGGGTTAGGGTTGGAACTGGTCGTTACAGGGTTAGGGTTGGCACTGGTCTTTACAGGGTTAGGGTTGGAACTGGTCGTTACAGGTTTAGGGTTGGAACTGGTCGTTACAGGGTTAGGGTTGGCACGGGTCGTTACAGGGTTAGGGTTGGCACTGGTCGTTACAGGGTTATATTAGGAGTCAATCACACCGCACCACATGTGTGGTGATCGTTATTACATAAAATGGCTGCTGTGGCACCACCCAAATGGGTGCTACACATTGGTGGTGGAAGGGGTGAAACAATGTCATGTGCTTTGACTTTGAGAAAAGGACATCCTAAAGTGCAAAAATACAAATCATTCTCAGAGTAGATGTTTCAGAGAGTTATCCAGCCCAGAGAACGTAATGCCTCACTGTTGGCCTGCTGCCATGGTTACCTGGGAGACAGGGATAACGATAAAGGACCCTCCACCGGCACTCTCCGTGACGATGGCCAGGAACTTGGCATTGACGGCACAGAAGTGGTTGTCATGGACGTTCTTGGTGATGGGAATGCCGTCAAAGCAGTGCTCCCGGTTGGCCACTTTGCCGTAGACGTTTCGAAACTTGGAGCTTCGGTATGTCGGACGCCATGACATCTGATGGAGAAGAAATAGAGAGATATTAAGGAGGGAGGTTCAGAAAGGAGTTTCTGCAATACCAGCACTGGGCTGTATTGAAGGCACCAGTTAGTTGCTGTTTTATCATGTTCAATGTGCTGACATGGTGGTTTTCTGGTTACTGTATATGCTGGTCAATGTGAGCAGAAGGTCAGCTGTTTAGTTGACAGGTTAGTGGCCATTCATGGTTAATAGCTTAGATCAACCGGCTGGTTGAACATAATTGGATTATTTTAGATTTAGGGAAAAAACACAAATTAGAGTATTAAAGGAAAACGCCACCAAAAAACTATATTTTGGTATTTTGGTCCATTGTTGAAATAGTCCCAACATGTTTTGATTGTCAGCAATCAACTTTCAAAATATAGAAATCATCTGTGTGATGCCTTTTGTATCATATGACGCAAAACGCATCATCATATGGTGATGACTTCTGTATTTTGAAAGTTATATATCTTGAAAAATTGATTGCTGACAAGCAAAACATTTGGGACTATGTCAACAATGGACTAATGAAACAAATACCAAAATATCGTTTTTGGGTGGAGTTCTCCTTTAACTTTGAGATTACTGTTCTAAAATCCCTAGAGAAACCCCCATTAGTAAAGATAGTAAAGAGGAGTGTTGCTTTCTTCAAAATCCCTTCTGTCCGCCCCTATAGTTCAGAGGAATTTTGTCAGTACTGTCATGACAATTCAAATCCCATGTTAGACAGAGTGTGAAATGTTTTCAGTGTGGCAAACGTTCAATGCCACAAGAAAATATTTCACATAAAATAGCGAGTAAGTAAATAATGGTAGAGAAGAGCAGTCCCTCACAAGTGATTTGAGTCTGAAATCACCAACTACTAACAAGGAAGCAGCTCCATGAAATGATTCCTCTCTGACACATATGTCCTGGGCTTGGACCCATGAAATCTTGCAAAACAGTTAGCCAGCCACTTCACTTCACAGCGAGGGGAAGTGGTTGACTCCATCATAAAAACACTCAAACCACTACTTTTGTTTGTCGTTACCCACAAGCATGTACTGACCGACTTCCTGCCTTGCAGCGTGAGATACATCTATCTTCTGGGTCACACTAGACCTAATCACAGGTGTAGAGCTGGATGGCCCCTAGACACTGATCCAAGGCCAGTTTTGAGGTTTGTCCCACAAATGATTGATGATACATCAGGGAGGGTGAATAGATCGTAGGTGTGGTAAAGGGGAACTTCTGCTTGCAGACAGCAGCAGGTAGCCTAGTGGTTAGAGCGTTGGGCCAGTAACTGAAAGGTTGCTGGATCGAATCCCTGAGCTGACAAAATAATAAGCTGTCGTTCTGCCCCTGAACAAGGCAGTTAACCCACTGGTAGGATGTCATTGTAAATAAGAATTTGTTCTTAACTGACTTGCCTGGTTAAATACATACATATTAACAGACAGGAAGTCCTTCTGGGAAGGAGATTTACAACACTGTCAGATCAGTGACAAGATGACATCACCACAGCCACAATTCAGCATTGTTCTGGGTTGGGAACAGTGCTGTGTGCAAATAGAGATGTCCCTGTTGCCATGCTGCCATGGTCTCTTCCTGTCCTACAGACTGCAGTCTACATCTGGTCTTCAGCCAGTGGAGACCAAGCGGTGCACACAATCCAGTTAGCACAGGCAGACCAGTAATCACTCTCACCCATCCCACCCACAGTCAGACCAGTAATCACTCTCACCCATCCCACACACAGGCAGGCCAGTAATCACTCTCACCCATCCCACCCACAGGCAGACCAGTAATCACTCTCACCCATCCCACCCACGGGCAGACCAGTAATCACTCTCACCCATCCCACCCACAGGCAGGCCAGTAATCACTCCCACCCACGGGCAGGCCAGTAATCACTCCTACACACAGGCAGGCCAGTAATCACTCTCACCCATCCCACCCACGGGCAGAGCAGTAATCACTCTCACCCATCCCACCCACGGGTCGACCAGTAATCACTCTCACCCATCCCACCCACAGGCAGACCAGTAATCACTCTCACCCATCCCACCCACAGGCAGACCAGTAATCACTCTCACCCATCCCACCCACAGGCAGACCAGTAATCACTCTCACCCATCCCACCCACAGGCAGACCAGTAATCACTCTCACCCATCCCACCCACGGGCAGACCAGTAATCACTCTCACCCATCTCACCCACGGGCAGACCAGTAATCACTCTCACCCACGGGCAGGCCAGTAATCACTTTGTCGTGGAGGTGAAGGAGTGTGGCGTGGCATTGATATAGCTGGAGCTCGACATGTCCACAGACAGCTGCTGTCACAGCACTTTTTGTACTCTCGAGATTCTCACCTCTGAGTGCTGTGGGAGTAGTCCGGTACTCATTCCACTCACTGCACATCTCAATTCCTTTCCTTCCTCGTTACCCCCCCTCCTTCCTCTCAAAAAGCAGAGTTAAAGAAGCTACTCCCTAGAATGACTCTGAGCATAATGCTTAGCTTGTTAAAGTATTAATGTGAAACAGCAGAACAGCAGGAAGAGGCCTCAGGGCAGCAGAGTAAGAGCACTGGCATTGAGTTCTCACCACAAGGACACTCATTCATTTGTCACCAGTGGATGGCACGCGGGACTGCGTACGTTGCTCTCTGTCTCTCACTGACAGCGCAGTGAGACTAAAGCATGGTGTCTCTCAGCTCAAGTCATGGCAGGGCGTCCCCGTGCTAGCCATAGTCTACACCTAACTGTATATGTGATCCATCCATCTCATAACCCCAGGAGATGGTTATGACAGCCTTGAAAGGACAGGAAATACCCCCCAACTCACTTACACACACACACACACACTTACACACACACACACTTACACACACACACACACACACACACACACACACACACACACACACACACACACACACACACACACACACACACACACACACACACACACACACACACACACACACACACACACACACACACACACACACACACACAGCCATCCATAGTATATCTGAGTTACTCTCCAAAAACAGTCCTCTCAGTGAAAACAATATCTTACCTTAGTGCTGAGTAGAGTAGTGACACTAAAGCCCGATCTGTCAGGCGCTCTCAAATTACAACCCCCCCCTTTCCTCCCTTTTATAGACCAGCTGCAGTCTGCCAGTTTCTCCTAGCTTCTCAACGATACATCCAGTCAACCGGCCTACTATGCTCCGCTCACTCTCATCTGTTTCTCTCCTCCCCTCTTCTTACCCTGTCTCTCCTCTTTCTCCCTTCAAGTCCTCTCCTCCTCCTATGAGCTACCCCTCCCTCTCTCCTGCTCCCTCTCAGCCCCAGACCAGACAGCTGCATGCAGCCCTGGAGCAGCAGTTAATGCTCACTCTATCCCTCTCACTGCTCTGTACTCCTCTAGATGTGGGCTGCACCACTCACTCTCTCTTTCACTCTCTCTCTCTCTATTCTCTTGCTCTCTCTCCCTCCCTCTCTATATACATCCATCTATCTCTCTCTCTCACTGTGTCTCACTGTGCCAGCCCTATCACTAGCAGGAACTGTAGATAGCTTTTGATAACTATTGAAAGACGTTCTTGGTATTGGATACTTCATACTCTCTTGTTTGCAAATAGAGAGGTCTACGACTATACAGAGTATAAATGTTTCCCTACTCATGTTTCCTTACTCATGTTTCCCTATGCACGTTTCCCTACGCATGTTTCCTTATGCATGTTTCCCTATGCATGTTTCCCTATGCACATTTCCCTTTGCATGTTTCCCTACGCATGCTTCCCTATGCATGTTTCCCTATGCATGTTTCCCTTTGCATGTTTCCCTACGCATGTTTCCCTATGCATGCTTCCCTATGCATGTTTCCTTATGCATGTTTCCTTACGCATGTTTCCCTTTGCATGTTTCCCTACGCATGTTTCCCTATGCATGCTTCCCTATGCATGTTTCCCTATGCATGTTTCCCTTTGCATGTTTCCCTATGCATGTTTCCCTTTGCATGTTTCCCTACGCATGTTTCCCTATGCATGTTTCCTTATGCATGTTTCCCTACGCATGTTTCCCTATGCCTGTTTCCCTACGCATGTTTCCCTATGCATGTTTCCTTATGCATGTTTCCCTACGCATGTTTCCCTATGCCTGTTTCCCTACGCATGTTTTTCTGCCTTTGTTTCCTGGCTTTCTTCTCGAAGTTGAATTGTATATATTTTGGGGGTCATGTTAGCAGTTAGCAGTACCAAGGTAAATAAAAACATTTTTTCTCAGTTCCACGCTATGAGCAGTTACTGCCGTTTTGTTTGTTAGGGCAGCGTAGTGCTATTGGACAATGGGGTCAGGAAAGGTGAGGGGTGCTATTTCTGCTGTGAAAAGTGAGCAAACTTTTCCGTGCTAAGCTGTTTGGGTGTCATAATCGTAATCCAGTAGTAATACAATCAATATTTTATGTGAAACATCTGTGATAAGTACTGTCGTTCCAAACATTTTAACCATAGCGGCTTTCACAAAAGCCCATGTTTTCCTTCCAGGAGATTGCTCTGATTGGGATTTAGTGAAACTAGTCAGGAGGTAAGTTTGGGTCTGTATGCAGTAAAAGGTCATTGCTGGGCAGAGAGAGAGAGCGAGAGAGCGTGAGAGAGAGTGAGCGAGAGAGAGGCAGAGAGAGAAAGAGAGAGAGAGTGAGATAGAGAGTGTGTATAGTGTGTTTTTGTTGCATTTGTGTGTCTTTTCTCTTCTGCCCTAACGCCTGAGCGGAGCTCAAAGACAGCTTGGACCCAGCAGCCCCTGCTCTCCCACCCCCCGCCTCCTTGGAATCATAAGACCCTCCTGGCTGTTACCCAGAACCCCCTGTGGCTCCATCCCTCTCTCTGCCCCTCCCCTCAATCCCTTCCTCCCCCTTTCTTCTCCTCCCTCCTTCTTCATCCCTGCTCTCCTCACAAGCCTTACAACCCTCTTTCCCATACTGAAGGTCCCCCATTTGATAATGTGCATTCTTCCCAGTCTGACATCAAATCAAATCAAATTCTATTGGTCACATACACATATTTAGCAGATGTTATTGGTCAACAAAGTACTGTAATAAAGAGTGCCTAGTCATTAAATACAACAGATTACTGTAATAAAGAGTATCTAGTGATTATATACAACAGATTACTATAATACAGAGTACCTAGTCATTAAATACAACAGAGTACTGTAATAAAGAGTACCTAGTCATTAAATACAACAGATTACTGTAATATAGAGTACCTAGTCATTAAATATAACGTAGTACTGTAATACAGAGTACCTAGTGATTAAATACAACAGATCACTGTAATAAAGAGTACCAAGTCATTAAATACAACAGATTACTCTAATACAGAGTACCTAGTGATTAAATACAACAGATTACTCTAATACAGAGTACCTAGTCATTAAATACAACCGATTACTGTAATACAAGTACCTAGTGATTAAATATGACAGATTACTCTAATACAGAGTACCTAGTGATTAAATACAACAGATTACTGTAATACAGAGTACCTAGTGATTAAATACAACAGATTACTGTAATACAGAGTACCTAGTGATTAAATACAACAGATTACTGTAATACAGAGTACATAGTTATTAAATACAACAGATTACTGTAATACAGAGTACCTAGTGATTAAATACAACAGATCCAAATGGAGATTTCGATTATATCTCTGACAAGATGGGTGACTTATCTTTCCACTAGCATGCCTGTGTGATTTTGTCGCTATTCCTCAACTGGTTGCCATGTACTCTGGACTCTGGACAACATAAAAATATTGTGTGTAGTATCCATGTACAATACAATCAATGCTTGTGGTCGATTTAATTTATGAATACTATATACTCTCAGGACCATTTTGTAGACGTGACACCTGGCCTCTCAGGACCATTTTGTGGACGTGACACCTGGCCTCTCAGGACCATTTTGTGGACGTGACACCTGGCCTCTCAGGACCATTTTGTGGACGTGACACCTGGCCTCTCAGGACCATTTTGTGGCGTGACACCTGGCCTCTCAGGACCATTTTGTGGACGTGACACCTGGCCTCTCAGGACCATTTTGTGGACGTGGCACCTGGCCTCTCAGGACCATTTGTGGATGTGACACCTGGCCTCTCAGGACCATTTTGTGGACGTGATACCTGGCCTCTCAGGACCATTTTGTGGACGTGACACCTGGCCTCTCAGGACCATTTTGTGGACATGGCACCTGGCCTCTCAGTACCATTTTGTGGACGTGACACCTGGCCTCTCAGGACCATTTTGTGGATGTGACACCTGGCCTCTCAGGACCATTTTGTGGACGTGACACCTGGCCTCTCAGGACCATTTTGTGGACGTGACACCTGGCCTCTCAGGACCATTTTGGGGATCTTGATCTGTTTGAGGGGAGGTGTGCGTAGGGGAGTGACTTTCACCATAGCTACAGGTCATGATGCTGGGGAAGGCGTAGGGCTCACACCGTCTGCAACCTTACACTGTCTGGTATTTCAATGTGTGATTCCTCTGTGCTTTTATAGGCAGGTAGTGTAGAGACACCTCACTTCTCTCCCTGGGTCTGTAGGGAAGATGTGTATTGGAAGACCTCCAGTATAGGATTCCCACAGGTTCACAGTAGGTTTTTGTCTTGGCTTTGTTCTTTTGTGTTTATGTGTGTGGGGGGGGGGCTCCAGAGAGCACTCTGTGTTTATTGAGTTTTTGCCTGCAGTCACTGTTTCTCTTTTACTGTACTCTCTGTTCCTTCCTGAAAAACCTCAAGACTATCAGAATCCTATTGGCCCTGAATCATCCCAGTAAAACCACAAGACTATCAGAATCCTATTGGTCCTGAATAATTCCAGGAAAACCACAAGACTATCAGAATCCTACTGGTCCTGAATAATTACAGGAAAACCACAAGACTATCAGAATCCTATTGGTCCTGAATCATCCCAGTAAAACCACAAGACTATCAGAATCCTATTGGTCCTGAATCATCCCATTAAAATCTCAAGACTATCAGAATCCTATTATTCCTGAATCATCCCAGTAAAACCTCAAGACTATCAGAATCCTATTGTTCCTGAATCATCCCAGTAAAACCTCAAGACTATCACAATCCTATTGGTCCTGAATCATCCCAGTAAAACCTCAAGACTATCACAATTCTATTGGTCCTGAATCATCCCAGTACAACCTCAAGACTATCACAATCCTATTGGTCCTGAATCATCCCAGTACAACCTCAAGACTATCACAATCCTATTGGTCCTGAATCATCCCAGTAAAACCTCAAGACTATCAGAATCCTATTGGTCCTGAATCATCCCAGTAAAACCTCAAGACTATCAGAATCCTATTGGTCCTGAATCATCCCAGTAAAACCTCAAGACTATCAGAATCCTATTGTTCCTGAATCATCCCAGTACAACCTCAAGACTATCAGAATCCTATTGGTCCTGAATCATCCCAGTAAAACCTCAAGACTATCAGAATTCTATTGGTCCTGAATCATCCCAGTACAACCTCAAGACTATCAGAATTCTATTGGTCCTGAATCATCCCAGTACAACCTCAAGACTATCAGAATCCTATTGGTCCTGAATCATCCCAGTAAAACCTCAAGACTATCAGAATTCTATTGGTCCTGAATCATCCCAGTACAACCTCAAGACTATCAGAATTCTATTGGTCCTGAATCATCCCAGTACAACCTCAAGACTATCAGAATCCTATTGGTCCTGAATCATCCCAGTAAAACCTCAAGACTATCAGAATCCTATTGTTCCTGAATCATCCCAGTACAACCTCAAGACTATCAGAATCCTATTGGTCCTGAATCATCCCAGTAAAACCTCAAGACTATCAGAATTCTATTGGTCCTGAATCATCCCAGTACAACCTCAAGACTATCAGAATCCTATTGGTCCTGAATCATCCCAGTAAAACCTCAAGACTATCACAATTCTATTGGTCCTGAATCATCCCAGTACAACCTCAAGACTATCAGAATTCTATTGTTCCTGAATCATCCCAGTACAACCTCAAGACTATCAGAATCCTATTGGTCCTGAATCATCCCAGTAAAACCTCAAGACTATCAGAATCCTATTGGTCCTGAATCATCCCAGTCTTACTCCAATGGCTGAAAGTTTCCTGCTATGACATCCTGTCATGCGCGAAGGAAGTACATTTCTCCATGAAATTCCAATCCAATATTACTCAGCTGCAGTCAACGGGATATTGGCAGCTCTACTCGCCAGGTCCAAAGACTGTATAACAGTTTCCAGAGGCTGTCGCTTCACAATTCATCGGGGAAATTGCCACAATTCAACTGAATGGCTAAGGATATGCTTATCAATCCTCTCTATGCTGTTGCCAAAAGAGGAAGTGGGTCTGTCGGAAACCAACGAGCTGAGCGTAAAAAGAGAGAAAGAGATCCCCCCAGGGCTGCTGTCACTCTCCTCACCCTGCCCGTGGAGCCGTCTTTGTGAAGCTCGCTAAGGGCTATTAGCTATTCCTCCCTTCCCCGGGCCACATGGGTGTTTAGTCAGTTCCGATGACATTCCCTCCTCGTCACATGGACTAAATATCACAGAACAGTGACATCCCCGCTGGTTCTTTTGGCTGCCACCTCAGTCAGTGACTACATAGGGCTTTTCACAGGAACTACAGATGCAGGATCATACTTTGAGCCAGTTTGCTACAGCAGGAAAATAATCCTGCAGCAACAGAAAATGTGAATTATGATGTGGATTATAATTAATGGACATTTTTGTAGGGGTTGATACATTTTTCAAAGTGAAAATTACAAACTTCAGAAGCCTTTTTTAAACCTAAAAAACACTACACGTTTTATATTTCCTGCACCGCAGGAAAGTTCTCTTGCGACAGGGTGATCAAATTAAGATTGTACATCTGTAGTATCTGGTATGAATGCTGTAAATGGTGACATTCTTTGATATGGTGAGCATGACAGAGCATGACAAGGCCACAATGGGTTTATGTAAAGGCCATTTGAGCCAACACTGACAGTAGGGCTTTGTCGTGAGGTCCATGGACTTATTCTACTTAGTATGCATACTCTGTTCATATTCATCTTAGGCTGGGTCAGGGAAATACACGTGTGTCCACTCCTGCGTGCGTGTTTATCCACAGATAGATTCTAATCAAACTCTTTGAAACACATTCATCTATCCCAAAATCCAAACACTTAATAGCATTAGCTGTTATGACCAATGATGAAATTGCCATATCAATCCCCATGACATTGTCAAGAAGCCCTCTGAACATAGTGCTACCTAGACCCATACACATGAAATATACCCCAACTGTCCTGCATATCTCCATATGACTGCTATCTTTATATAGTCACCCCACACTTGTTATGTTATAGTTGACCCTGGGCCTGGGGGTAGACAGGACAGGAGCCAGGTCTGTAGTGTGTTATAGTTGACCCTGGGCCTGGGGGTAGACAGGACAGGAGCCAGGTCTGTGGATGTTTCTGCAGCCATGTGCTGTAACTGTATGTTGTGAAGACAGAGCCACTCCTGCTGTTATGTGATGTGGCAGGCAGGAAGTGACTCAGCAATAATGGCAGCAGATGGAGCTGCTCTGGCTAATGCTAATGGCTGCTCTCAACAGGAGAGGAGAGGAAAGCCCCCACCTCCTCCACAGCCTCCCAGAAACGGTTGTTAATGGAGATCAAAGTACCCACAGCCACATGTACAGGGCACAGGAAGGAGCCACGGAGACCCCCGATTGCACTTAACAGTGCAGTGAGCTGAACAGGCATCCACTACCCACTGCCTCCAGGGACAGTCCTGGCTGGTTATCCTACAAACAGTCCTGGCTGGTTATCCTACAAACAGTCCTGGCTGGTTATCCTACAAATGCATCATACCTTTGGGGAATGTTCATTTAATATATAGGTGTGTTTATTTCATGTCATAGTATAGCGCCAGTGCTATGCTAAGCAAGACAGAAATGTATACACACACACGCTATTTTATCAGTCCACACATCAGTTCTGCCATCCAAAAACCACAGGAGGAGTGGTCTCAATTAATAATGATCTTTGTGCATGTCTCTCTCCCAGAGGATTTCCAGCCTCCTGCTTTTTGGAGCATACAGAGATTAGCTGTGTGTGTGTGTGTGTGTGTGTGTGTGTGTGTGTGTGTGTGTGTGTGTGTGTGTGTGTGTGTGTGTGTGTGTGTGTGTGTGTGTGTGTGTGTGTGTGTGTGTGTGTGTGTGTGAGAGAGAGAGAGAGAGAGAGAGAGAGAGAGAGAGAGAGAGAGAGAGAGAGAGAGAGAGAGAGAGAGAGAGAGAGAGAGAGAGAGAGAGAGAGAGAGAGAGGGAGAGAGAGAGAGAGAGAGAGTAAAGACAGAGTGGCTCAGACAAATAACAGTTCTCTTCTCTGACCACTGACAGAGTGACTCAAACACAGAACAGTTATCTTCTCTGACCACTGACAGAGTGACTCAGACACAGAACAGTTCTCCTCTCTGACCACTGACAGAGTGACTCAGACACAGAACAGTTCTCTTCTCTGACCACTGACAGAGTGACTCAGACACACAACAGTTCTCCACAGGCTTCAGCAGAGAGAGAACATAATCAATGCCCTCTGACTAACCACCAGCCTGTTGTCCAAGAGACAGACTCCTTTCACCCAGATACAGTCTTTAGACCCAGATTACCTCTCAACTGGTTGTCAGCTCTGGATCAGTCTAACCACCCTACTCCCCACTATCCTAAAGGTACAATCTCAACTCCACTACCAGCAGGGATGTCAATGAAAAACAAGCAGAATTCGCTATACTTGCAGTATTGTGTTGGATGAACTATGTGGTAGACAGGGTATGGCTGTTTGATGTCCACAGCTCGGAATGTAGTTTATTCACAGACTCCTCTGTGTGGACAGTACACTTTGTCTCACAAAGCGTCAAAGTGAACACAAGAGAAAAGATTAGAGTACAGAGTCTTCATTAGAGGATTAGAGTACAGAGTCTTCATTAGAGGATTATAGTACAGAGTCTTCATTAGAGGATTAGAGTACAGAGTCTTCATTAGAGGATTAGAGTACAGAGTCTTCATTATAGGATTAGAGTACAGAGTCTTCATTAGAGGATTAGAGTACAGAGTCTTCATTAGAGGTTTTGAGTACAGAGTCTTCATTAGAGGATTAGAGTACAGAGTCTTCATTAGAGGTTTTGAGTACAGAGTCTTCATTAGAGGTTTTGAGTACAGAGTCTTCATTAGAGTGGAACTGTGTGTGAACCGGTGAAGGACAGAGCTATCTTCAGGCTATAGTTCTCACTCCCATCCCCATCCCCCCACTCACACATAACCCCCACACCCCCTCCACACACACAACCCCCACACCCTCTCCACACCCCCAACCCCCACACCCCCCTCCACACACACAACCCCCCCACACACACAACCCCTACACCTCCCTCCACACACATCTCCCCCCACCATATCCCCCCCTCCAATGCACACAAACACACTGATGTGTACTAGCGTCCTCTTCCTCCCTGCCTCGCCCTGACCACTTTAGTCTCCTTGTTTATCAGATTGACAGAGATGTGACCCGGGGGAGCTGTTTGTCTTTGTGTGGCTCTTCTCCTCTCCTCCCTGGTTGGCCAGGGTCATTCGTGTGCTCAGGGTAATGAGCATAGAGAGTTCAACAGATGGAAGGATAGAAGGATGGATTAAAGGTAGGGAGGCTCTTAGAGGATGGACAGACCAGGTGTGGAGAGGAGGCCTGGATGGATTTATTAATGGGATATTGTACTTGCATTGAGTAATTGTTTTTGAAAACAAATCTATAAAAATTGCAGAAGTAAAGAAAAGTGTGTTTATACTTTATTAAAACATATGGGTTTCAGTGACCCATCCCAATAGATTGTTTGTGGTTGTTTTTCATACTTATAGTTGATGAGTTTAGGTGGGTTAACACTAGACATAACATAGTGCCAACTATACCACAGAGCCACACCACCAGGTCCAACCATGGATAATCTGGTGTGAAATGAAAACCTTCTGGGCAGACGTTCAAATTGAGAAAGCCCTGTTGGTGGCACAGTGCCCAAGACGCAAATAGAGGAAGCAGCTTTTTCATCAGCTATAATATCTTGACGTCCATCATTGCTATTTGAGTACCGGGACAGCTGTTAAGTACCATGAGCTATAACATCAACAAAGATCCTGGATCCTAGATCATGGATCAACCTTGACATGAGACACATATGTTCTTCAAATTGGTACATGGGTGTTTGCCACCACAAGGGTGGTATTCCCATATCACAATCACCTATTTTAGTGAAGCCAGCTGTCACAACTATAATGGACACGCACAACATTGACTAAGACTAATATTGATGATTCATACTGATGTGACGTACACCATCTTTCTCTTCTCCATTTCTCCCCTCCTTCTCTTTCACCCCATTAGCCTTCAGTGAGTCACAGCACCTTTTTTCTAACGTTATCAAAAGCTCCTCAGCAGGTTAATTCACATCCACATCTATAACAGAGCCTTTCCACAAGCCTGGAAAAATAAGGGGCCATTTCCAAACGGGACGAGACAATCTGCTTTGAAGTGCAATGTAGTGGGACTTTATGCCAGGCATTCCTGCCTGTCTGTGTCAACGGACAGCCTGAGCCTGACTCTACATGCTGGAGTGGATTGGTAGAGGAGGAGGAGGAAGGGGGAGTAGGGGGAAGAGGAGTGGAGGAAGAGGAAGAGGGGTGGAGTAGGAGGAAGAGGGGTGGAGTAGGAGGAAGAGGAGTGGAGGGAGGAGGAGGAGGAAGAGGAGTGGAGGAAGAGGAAGAGGAAGAGTGGTGGAGTAGGAGGAAGAGGTGTGGAGGAAGAGGGGTGGAGGAAGAGGAAGAGGGGTGGAGTAGGAGGAAGAGGAGTGGAGGAAGAGGAAGAGGGGTGGAGTATGAGGAAGAGGAAGAGGGGTGGAGTAGGAGGAAGAGGGGTGGAGTAGGAGGAAGAGGAGTGGAGTAGGAGGAAGAGGAAGAGTGGTGGAGTAGGAGGAAGAGGTGTGGAGGAAGAGGGGTGGAGGAAGAGGAAGAGGGGTGGAGTAGGAGGAAGAGGAGTGGAGGAAGTGGAAGAGGGGTGGAGTATGAGGAAGAGGGGTGGAGTCGGAGGAAGAGCAGTGGAGTAGGGAGGAAGGGAGGAAGGATGAAGGGGGTCCAGACGTGGACAGACTCTAGCCCAGCTTCGGACCATCTGCCTGGGCACATCCGCCAATAACCACACCCTACCGTACCCTCACACCCTTACCCATGGCTTCCAGGGTTTGTCCTGAAAAAACAACTCTAGCTAGTCCATCTACCGTGCTGTTTGGTCTTAGAACAGAGAGGGGGAGAGAAAGAGGGAGAGACAATTTAATTACATTGAACAAAAATATAAACGCAACATGTAATGTGTTGGTCCCATGTTTCATGAGCTGAAAGAAAATTTCCCAGAAATGTTCCACAGGCACAAAAAGCTTATTTCTCTCAAATGTTGTGCACAAAGTAGTTCACATCCCTGTTAGTGAGCATTTGTACTTTGCCAAGATAATCCATCCACCGGACAGGTGTGGCATATCAAGAAGCTGATTAAACAGCATGATCATTACACAGGTGCACCTTGTGCTGGGGACAGTAAAAGGCCACTCTAAAATATGCAGTTTTGTCACACAACACAATGCCACAGATGTCTCATGTTTTGAGGGAGACCAGCCACCCAGACAGCTGATGAAACTGTGGGGTTTGAACAACGGAATAATTTCTGCGCTGATGTCAATGTTGTAAACAAAGTGTCCCATGGTGGAGGTGGGGTTATAGTATGGGCAGTCATAAGCTACGGACAACCAACACAATTGCATTTTATCGATGGCAATTTGATTGCACAGAGATACCGTGACGAGATCCTGAGGCCCATTGTCGTGCCAGTCATCCGCTTCCATCACCTCATGTTTCAGCATGATAATGCACAGCCCCTTGTTGCAAAGATCTGTACACAATTCCTGTAATCTGAAAATGACCCAGTTCTTCCATGCCCTGCACACTCACCAGACATGTTACCGAGCATGTATGGGATGCTCTGAATCGACGTGTACTACAGCGTGTTCCAGTTCCCGCCAATATCCAGCAACTTTGCACAGCCGTTGAAGAGGATTGGGACACAATTCCACAGGCCACAATCAACAGCCTGATCAACTCTATGTGAAGGAGACGTGTCACGCTGCATGAGGCAAATGGTGGTCACACCAGATACTGACTGGTTTTCTGATCCACACCCCTACTTTTTTTTTAAGGGATCTGTGACCAACAGATGCATATCTGCATTCCCAGTCATGTGAAATCCATAGATTAGAGCCTAATGAATCTATTTCAATTGACTGATTTCCTTATATGAACTGTAACTCAGTAAAATCTTTGAAATTGTTACATGTTGCATCTATATTTTTGTTCAGTTTATATTTTAACTATGTATGAAATCAATACATTTTCCTGCACTCTGGTACAAATCATCTAAAAAACACGTTTCTAATTCTAAGTTCTCTATAAGCAATCCTGTTACTATACCATTCTAAGTTCTCTATAACCAATCCTGTTACTATACCATTCTAAACTCTCTATAACCAATCCTGCTACTATACCATTCTAAGTTCTCTATAACCAATCCTGTTACTATACCATTCTAAACTCTCTATAACCAATCCTGTTACTATACCATTCTAAACTCTCTATAACCAATCCTGTTACTATACCATTCTAAGTTCTCTATAACCAATCCTGCTACTATACCATTCTAAGTTCTCTATAACCAATCCTGCTACTATACCATTCTAAGTTCTCTATAACCAATCCTGTTACTATACCATTCTAAGTTCTCTATAACCAATCCTGCTACTATACCATTCTAAGTTCTCTATAACCAATCCTGTTACTATACCATTCTAAGTTCTCTATAACCAATCCTGCTACTATACCATTCTAAGTTCTCTATAACCAATCCTGCTACTATACCATTCTAAGTTCTCTATAACCAATCCTGTTACTATACCATTCTAAACTCTCTATAACCAATCCTGCTACTATACCATTCTAAACTCTCTATAACCAATCCTGTTACTATACCATTCTCTATAACCAATCCTGCTACTATACCATTCTAAGTTCTCTATAACCAATCCTGTTACTATACCATTCTAAGTTCTCTATAACCAATCCTGTTACTATACCATTCTAAGTTCTCTATAACCAATCCTGTTACTATACCATTCTAAGTTCTCTATAACCAATCCTGCTACTATACCATTCTAAGTTCTCTATAACCAATCCTGCTACTATACCATTCTAAACTCTCTATAACCAATCCTGCTACTATACCATTCTAAGTTCTCTATAACCAATCCTGTTAATATACCATTCTAAGTTCTCTATAACCAATCCTGTTACTATACCATTCTAAGTTCTCTATAACCAATCCTGTTACTATACCATTCTAAACTCTCTCTATAACCAATCCTGTTACTATACCATTCTAAGTTCTCTATAACCAATCCTGCTACTATACCATTCTAAGTTCTCTATAACCAATCCTGCTACTATACCATTCTAAACTCTCTATAACCAATCCTGCTACTATACCATTCTAAGTTCTCTATAACCAATCCTGTTACTATACCATTCTAAACTCTCTATAACCAATCCTGTTACTATACCATTCTAAGTTCTCTATAACCAATCCTGTTACTATACCATTCTAAACTCTCTATAACCAATCCTGCTACTATACCATTCTAAGTTCTCTATAACCAATCCTGCTACTATACCATTCTAAACTCTCTATAACCAATCCTGCTACTATACCATTCTAAGTTCTCTATAACCAATCCTGTTACTATACCATTCTAAGTTCTCTATAACCAATCCTGTTACTATACCATTCTAAACTCTCTATAACCAATCCTGTTACTATACCATTCTAAGTTCTCTATAACCAATCCTGTTACTATACCATTCTAAACTCTCTATAACCAATCCTGCTACTATACCATTCTAAACTCTCTATAACCAATCCTGTTACTATACCATTCTAAACTCTCTATAACCAATCCTGTTACTATACCATTCTAAGTTCTCTATAACCAATCCTGTTACTATACCATTCTAAGTTCTCTATAACCAATCCTGCTACTATACCATTCTAAACTCTCTATAACCAATACTGTTACTATACCATTCTAAGTTCTCTATAACCAATCCTGCTACTATACCATTCTAAACTCTCTATAACCAATCCTGTTACTATACCATTCTAAGTTCTCTATAACCAATCCTGCTACTATACCATTCTAAACTCTCTATAACCAATCATGCTACTATACCATTCTAAGTTCTCTATAACCAATCCTGCTACTATACCATTCTAAACTCTCTATAACCAATCCTGTTACTATACCATTCTAATTTCTCTATAACCAATCCTGTTACTATACCATTCTAAACTCTCTATAACCAATCCTGCTACTATACCATTCTAAGTTCTCTATAACCAATCCTGCTACTATACCATTCTAAACTCTCTATAACCAATCCTGTTACTATACCATTCTAAGTTCTCTATAACCAATCCTGCTACTATACCATTCTAAGTTCTCTATAACCAATCCTGCTACTATACCATTCTAAACTCTCTATAACCAATCCTGTTACTATACCATTCTAAGTTCTCTATAACCAATCCTGCTACTATACCATTCTAAACTCTCTATAACCAATCCTGTTACTATACCATTCTAAGTTCTCTATAACCAATCCTGCTACTATACCATTCTAAGTTCTCTATAACCAATCCTGTTACTATACCATTCTAAGTTCTCTATAACCAATCCTGTTACTATACCATTCTAAACTCTCTATAACCAATCCTGTTACTATACCATTCTAAGTTCTCTATAACCAATCCTGTTACTATACCATTCTAAGTTCTCTATAACCAATCCTGCTACTATACCATTCTAAGTTCTCTATAACCAATCCTGTTACTATACCATTCTAAGTTCTCTATAACCAATCCTGTTACTATACCATTCTAAACTCTCTATAACCAATCCTGTTACTATACCATTCTAAGTTCTCTATAACCAATCCTGCTACTATACCATTCTAAACTCTCTATAACCAATCCTGTTACTATACCATTCTAAGTTCTCTATAACCAATCCTGCTACTATACCATTCTAAGTTCTCTATAACCAATCCTGTTACTATACCATTCTAAGTTCTCTATAACCAATCCTGTTACTATACCATTCTAAACTCTCTATAACCAATCCTGTTACTATACCATTCTAATTTCTCTATAACCAATCCTGTTACTATACCATTCTAAGTTCTCTATAACCAATCCTGCTACTATACCATTCTAAGTTCTCTATAACCAATCCTGTTACTATACCATTCTAAGTTCTCTATAACCAATCCTGTTACTATACCATTTTAAACTCTCTATAACCAATCCTGTTACTATACCATTCTAAGTTCTCTATAACCAATCCTGTTACTATACCATTCTAAGTTCTCTATAACCAATCCTGCTACTATACCATTCTAAACTCTCTATAACCAATCCTGTTACTATACCATTCTAAGTTCTCTATAACCAATCCTGCTACTATACCATTCTAAACTCTCTATAACCAATCATGCTACTATACCATTCTAAGTTCTCTATAACCAATCCTGCTACTATACCATTCTAAACTCTCTATAACCAATCCTGTTACTATACCATTCTAAACTCTCTATAACCAATCCTGCTACTATACCATTCTAAGTTCTCTATAACCAATCCTGCTACTATACCATTCTAAACTCTCTATAACCAATCCTGCTACTATACCATTCTAAGTTCTCTATAACCAATCCTGTTACTATACCATTCTAAACTCTCTATAACCAATCCTGCTACTATACCATTCTAAGTTCTCTATAACCAATCCTGCTACTATACCATTCTAAACTCTCTATAACCAATCCTGTTACTATACCATTCTAAGTTCTCTATAACCAATCCTGCTACTATACCATTCTAAGTTCTCTATAACCAATGCTGTTACTATACCATTCTAAACTCTCTATAACCAATCCTGCTACTATACCATTCTAAGTTCTCTATAACCAATCCTGTTACTATACCATTCTAAACTCTCTATAACCAATCCTGCTACTATACCATTCTAAGTTCTCTATAACCAATCCTGCTACTATACCATTCTAAACTCTCTATAACCAATCCTGTTACTATACCATTCTAAGTTCTCTATAACCAATCCTGCTACTATACCATTCTAAGTTCTCTATAACCAATCCTGCTACTATACCATTCTAAACTCTCTATAACCAATCCTGTTACTATACCATTCTAAGTTCTCTATAACCAATCCTGCTACTATACCATTCTAAACTCTCTATAACCAATCCTGTTACTATACCATTCTAAGTTCTCTATAACCAATCCTGCTACTATACCATTCTAAGTTCTCTATAACCAATCCTGTTACTATACCATTCTAAGTTCTCTATAACCAATCCTGTTACTATACCATTCTAAACTCTCTATAACCAATCCTGTTACTATACCATTCTAAGTTCTCTATAACCAATCCTGTTACTATACCATTCTAAGTTCTCTATAACCAATCCTGCTACTATACCATTCTAAGTTCTCTATAACCAATCCTGTTACTATACCATTCTAAGTTCTCTATAACCAATCCTGTTACTATACCATTCTAAACTCTCTATAACCAATCCTGTTACTATACCATTCTAAGTTCTCTATAACCAATCCTGCTACTATACCATTCTAAACTCTCTATAACCAATCCTGTTACTATACCATTCTAAGTTCTCTATAACCAATCCTGCTACTATACCATTCTAAGTTCTCTATAACCAATCCTGTTACTATACCATTCTAAGTTCTCTATAACCAATCCTGTTACTATACCATTCTAAACTCTCTATAACCAATCCTGTTACTATACCATTCTAAGTTCTCTATAACCAATCCTGTTACTATACCATTCTAAGTTCTCTATAACCAATCCTGCTACTATACCATTCTAAGTTCTCTATAACCAATCCTGTTACTATACCATTCTAAGTTCTCTATAACCAATCCTGTTACTATACCATTTTAAACTCTCTATAACCAATCCTGTTACTATACCATTCTAAGTTCTCTATAACCAATCCTGTTACTATACCATTCTAAGTTCTCTATAACCAATCCTGCTACTATACCATTCTAAGTTCTCTATAACCAATCCTGTTACTATACCATTCTAAGTTCTCTATAACCAATCCTGTTACTATACCATTCTAAGTTCTCTATAACCAATCCTGCTACTATACCATTCTAAGTTCTCTATAACCAATCATGCTACTATACGATTCATCATCCACACACACTATTCTCCAGTATGGAACAGAGGCAGTGCATCAACCAGAGCCTCCAACAACAGGTCAGAACCAATCAGAGTTGATGAAAACAGCAGGCTTCAGTGTGGCCAGCTACTTCCTATAACGTAGTTACCCGGAGCATTGATGTGATTTCTGTCCTTCCACAGTGACATCACATACGTCAATGTCATATTAGGTTGCAGTGTCTGTGTTCTGTCATCCCTTTAGGCCCACTCCTTACGTACCCAAAGTCCTGCTTCTGTCTGGAGGAGGAGAACTACAGACACAACCACCATGGAGACCCATTCTGACAATGCAAAAACGCTGCCGTTACCGTATTGCACTGAAAAGTGCAGTAGCATTCATCTGAATACCTGGTCATACTATTTCAACAACAGCGCCATCAAAATGTCCTCCAAGGTGACTCACTCCATTCTGGCTCGAGCAGACAGCTATGATCTCATACTTATTGTCAATCCTGCCCAACAACAAGGGGCTGGGTGTGCTCAAGTGTTTTACGAGAGCCTGAATGTACAGTCAATAAAGCCAAATAGAAGCTGACAAGCTGTGAAAAGGGAAACAGATTGTGGAAATTCTAACACCTTTCGGCTTAACAGCTACCGACTGGTAGGTGGAGAATCTCTTGTCTGTTATCAGCACATGCAGGGAGCCTTTGATCCCCAGATGGAACTGTTTATTCAATGAAAGTGGATGGAGGAGAAGCAGAGAGACTTCATGGGTTTTTCTACTAAGGTAAGCATGTTCCACTACCACCACTAAAACACTAATGGCCCAAGGTTGTTTCCATATGCTGGAGAGACGTGGAGGAGAAATGGAGCTGGGCTTAAGTCATATGTGTAGTCAGCCAGTGTCTGGGTTAAATCCGCGGCTGCCCGGTCAGCAGAAAGCTGTTTTATAGAGGGACATTGCTTTTTCCCCTCCATTTCACAACAGAGTCAGGGAAGAGACAGCAACATCTGCCGTTGCTTCCATGTGTGTCTGTTATGGTTCATTTCAAACTATTCCCACAGGGAGGTGAAGGTTATTGCACTGTGAATTTGACCTATTTTAAATGGCCCCAGTCAATGAGATGAGCTTACCTCAAGGGAAAACAAACCACATGGCTAATATGCTAATACTAGTTCTTTGTTTCTTCATATTAACGATCGTCTTGTGTTGATTGTAATTTCCTCCACGTTAAATGTCACATTTTAACATGGAGGAAAGGGACATATGAATGCATCACTTTAACTTTTAGAACCAAATGCTAACTCTGTCACGACTCACATGTATGGGGGTGCTAGCCTGCTACATGTAATTGTCTGTCTGGTGTGGGTCGTTCATGCATGTTCCCAGTCAGTTGCATTGATCGCCTCATTGACGACCTGTCAATTCTACTTGTGCAGCGTGTGTCCTAGTTTCGCTGCCAGTCATGTGGCACAGTCCTCTTTTTAGTACTCTCCAGGGTGAGAAATGTGTAATCTTGGCACTGATTCCTTGAATAGGGATTCTTACACAACTCCACTGGCACCTGACCCGCTCTGCCTCTGCTACTCTGTAAGCCTAGCCCAGCTTAGTCAAGCTGCATTACCTCATTGGTCCGTTTGTTAACTTGTCTCATTGAAGAAGAGAGTTTAGGTTATACAGTAACTATTTACAGGTCAAGGATACAGCAACTGCAGAGTAATGGGGATATACAGAAATGAAGAGACAGACATGTCTGCATGCTGGCATTTTTGCCAATACACCTCAATATCTGTTCCTATGAGCAGAATATCTATTTGAAATGCTAATAGAAGCTAATGCTGACATGATGAGTGTTTTACAAGAACCTGAAATGTTTGCTCTTCAAAACAGGCTTAGCCATTGGGTTAACTTCTCCAGCTCTTCCACAGGAGGGCTACCGTTGAAGCTGCAGATGCTACGCCGGTATGAGACAATGCTTTTTGTGCTTTCGTGCTACCCTCAACACTCCCCTGCTTCCCTCAGCACTCCCCTGCTACCCTCAGCACTCCCCTGCTACCCTCAGCACTCCCCTGCTTCCCTCAGCACTCCCCTGCTTCCCTCAGCACTCCCCTGCTACCCTCAACACTCCCCTGCTACCCTCAACCCTCCCCTGCTACCCTCAACACCCCCCTGCTTCCCTCAGCACTCCCTTGCTACCCTCAGCACTCCCCTGCTGCCCTCAACACTCCCCTGCTGCCCTCAACACTCCCCTGCTGCCCTCAACACTCCCCTGCTACCCTCAGCACTCCCCTGCTACCCTCAACACTCCCCTGCTTCCCTCAGCACTCCCCTGCTTCCCTCAGCACTCCCTTGCTACCCTCAGCACTCCCCTGCTACCCTCAGCACTCCCCTGCTACCCTCAGCACTCCCCTGCTACCCTCAGCACTCCCTTGCTACCCTCAGCACTCCCCTGCTACCCTCAGCACTCCCCTGCTACCCTCAACACTCCCCTTCTACCCTCAACACTCCCCTGCTACCCTCAACACTCCCCTGCTACCCTCAGCACTCCCCTGCTACCCTCAACACTCCCCTGCTACCCTCAGCACTCCCCTGCTACCCTCAACACTCCCCTGCTACCCTCAGCACTCCCCTGCTACCCTCAGCACTCCCCTGCTGCCCTCAACACTCCCCTGCTGCCCTCAACACTCCCCTGCTACCCTCAGCACTCCCCTGCTACCCTCAGCACTCCCCTGCTACCCTCAACACTCCCCTGCTACCCTAAGCACTCCCCTGCTACCCTCAGCACTCCCCTGCTACCCTCAGCACTCCCCTGCTACCCTCAACACTCCCCTGCTACCCTCAGCACTCCCCTGCTACCCTCAACACTCCCCTGCTACCCTCAGCACTCCCCTGCTACCCTCAACACTCCCCTGCTACCCTCAACACTCCCCTGCTACCCTCAGCACTCCCCTGCTTCCCTCAGCACTCCCCTGCTACCCTCAGCACTCCCCTGCTACCCTCAACACTCCCCTGCTACCCTCAGCACTCCCCTGCTACCCTCAGCACTCCCCTGCTTCCCTCAGCACTCCCCTGCTACCCTCAGCACTCCCCTGCTACCCTCAACACTCCCCTGCTACCCTCAACACTCCCCTGCTTCCCTCAGCACTCCCCTGCTTCCCTCAGCACTCCCTTGCTACCCTCAGCACTCCCCTGCTACCCTCAGCACTCCCCTGCTACCCTCAGCACTCCCCTGCTACCCTCAACACTCCCCTGCTACCCTCAGCACTCCCCTGCTACCCTCAGCACTCCCCTGCTACCCTCAACACTCCCCTGCTACCCTCAGCATTCCCCCCATCTGTAAAACTCCTCTTCCCCCTGACAATGTAGAATTGGCCCTTATTTGCCGAGCTCAGGATTACACAATGGATTCTAGTTCTATGATATTAGCCAATAGATTCTATTTCTATGGTATTACACTATGGCATTATCCTTACCTCGCTCAACATGGGGGTTGGAGGATGCAGACACACGGAGAGAGATACAATCTGTGTCAGCATAGTAGCACCTGGCTAGCAGTCTGGTCAGACCTCAGGGCTTGCTTATGTAGGTCTGGCATGCAGACAAACCAATCATCTGTGAATTTATCAAAGTGGTAAAACAACATGGGGTGAGAGAGACAGAGCAAGACAGAGGGAGACAGAGAGAGACAGAGCGAGACAGAGCAAGACAGAGAGAGACAGAGAAAGACAGAGCAAGACAGAGCGAGACAGAACGAGACAGATCGAGACAGAGCAAGACAGAGCGAGACAGATCGAGAGAGAGCGAGACAGAGCGAGAGAGAGCGAGACAGATCGAGAGAGAGCAAGACATAGCGAGACAGAGCGAGAGAGAGCAAGACAGAGCAAGACAGATCGAGAGAGAGCGAGACAGATCGAGAGAGAGCGAGACAGAGCGAGACAGATCGAGACAGAGCGAGACAGATCGAGACAGAGCGAGACAGAGCGAGACAGAGTGAGACAGATCGAGAGAGAGCGAGACAGAGCGAGACAGATTGAGAGAGAGCGAGACAGAGCGAGACAGATCGAGACAGAGCGAGACAGAGCGAGACAGAGCGAGACAGATTGAGAGAGAGCGAGACAGAGCGAGACAGATCGAGACAGAGCGAGACAGATCGAGACAGAGCGAGACAGATCGAGACAGAGCGAGACAGAGCGAGACAGATTGAGAGAGAGCGAGACAGAGCGAGACAGAGCGAGACAGAGCGAGACAGATTGAGAGAGAGCGAGACAGAGCGAGACAGAGCGAGACAGAGCGAGACAGAGCGAGACAGATCAAGACAGATCGAGACAGATTGAGACAGAGCGAGACAGAGCGAAAGAAAGAAAGAAGGGGGTTGTGAAGGCTGAAGGTCCTGGTTTTGTCATGTCAACATGGATGGATCAGGTATCACGTTCTCTTAAGAGTCTATTCACTGTCCACCGGTCATAAACTGGTTGAATCAACGTTGTTTCCATGTCATTTCAACAAAAACTTTGAACGTGATGATGTTGAATCAACCTGTAAACTGATTGGATTAGCAAAAAGTCATCAACGTAAGGGAATTTCATATTTTTTTAACCTAATTCCAATGACATGGTCACATGTTTTGTTTATTTCACGTTTAATTCATAGTCGACAACTCAATGAAATGTAAATCTAAACTAGACGTTGAAATGACGTCTGTGCCCAGTTGGGATGTTGTAACTTCTTCTTCTTCCTGCCACCATCTCCTGCTCTGACGAGAAGGGAGGCTGAGGGCTTGATGCTCTTGAAATCCGTATCAACCCCCCCACTACCTCCAACCTCTGTCAGTCCTCTCTGACCTCAAACAACTCTCTTCCCTCTGGGGAACAGAACATTACAAATGTAAAGTGACACTTATGGTGCAGCCACTGTCGCAAGACTAGACCTTCAACTAGTGCAATGCCCCCAAAAATCATCAACTCAAATAAAATAATAATATTGCAATGCCTCCTAGCGTGACTGTCTGAGCACGATGTATACCCCTGTGATCGCTTATGGGGGTTTGGTTTCATAACTTGTGAATGCTCTCTCTCTCCCTTTCAATCTCTCCTCTTTCCTGCAGTCGCCGTTGTTCTAATACAGTCCACTCACTTACTCTCTCATACAGTACACAGCTTAGCATTGTTAGAACTGTACATTGCCTATTGTCCCTTCATCTATCTGTCTATCTGACATGTATTTTATTTCCCTTTCTCTAATGCCTCTCTCTCTCTCTCTGAACATTCCCTCTCCTCTCTCTCCTCTTCTCCCTCCTTCTCTCTCCTCTTCTCTCGCTTTCTCTTTCCTCTTCTCCCTCCTTCCTTCTCCTTCTCTCTCTCCTCGTCTCCCTCCTTCTCTCTCCTCGTCTCCCTCCTCCTCCCTCCTTTTCTCTCCTCTTCTCCCTCCTTCTCTCTCCTCTTCTCCCTCCTCTCTCCTCTCTCCTCTTCTCCCTTCTCTATTCTCTTCTCCCTCCTTCTCTAAGCCGCGATCCTCTAAGTAAATGAGGGACCTGGCACAGCTATCACCTCATGTGAACCCTCTCCCTCGCTGGACCCGGGGCCAAGAAGCACTGGGCTGGAATGTGAGCCCCAGCTGCCTCTCAGCTGGCTCATCCCTGGTCGCCTCGGCACTGATGTTGTCTCTATTTCGCTTTGGATAAACAATAACACGGAGGGAAACCGCTCAGGTCCTTTTGCAATCGAGGGGTGTCCAAAGTGTTTGCCCGAGCGGCAGGGATTGTTTTTCCCCATGTGAAGTGTCTGAGTCTACATATCAAACTGTTGGTGGGATTAGAAGAGGGCCAGAGTTGTTTTCAACACTATTTTGGATCCTTTCGCGAATAAGAAAAAGGGTGGGAAATGTGTTTCTAGTAAAAGTCCAGGAAGGAATGTGTCAGTTACTACACAAACTGGCCCTGGTCACATGGAAAAGAGGACAAAACAGAGCTCTCTTTTCAGTTGAGAAATTCTGGGAATGTGTGGAGGGGGCGTTGATTCCTCGTAACGCTTCAGTCGGAGGGAAGAAATAGAAAAACTAAAAACATTCAATAAAAATAATGTTCAATAGCGTCAGTCTCAGCAATATTAGTGGACGTATTAATGCTTTTGAAAACTGTAGTGGCATGCATTTTAATGTCCAATAATCTCAAAATATATTTTGTAGGATTCTAATGTCTCTGTGCTGCTGGCTTGGTGACAGTCGGACATCACTTCTGTGACATCATAGGGACGTTGATTGGAATCCAGATAACTGCAATCAGTGGCAAGTACTCAGCTCCCGTTTGAACAGTCACAGCAAGGGAAGTTGTCTCAACCATGTCTGCAAGTCTCAGTCAATCCTGCCCAATAAAAACTCTCTCCAGTTTGTTGACATACGGTAATAATTTCATAATAATACAATCTGCTGCTGTGTCGTCGATGAACACGAAGTATCATGAGACTGGACCATTCTGTGTTGATCTGAGAGAGGTGTCAAAGGGGACACGTGGCTTGAACATCTAACTTGTTGTTTACAGTGTATTGTTTTGCTGGCCTTGCAAGTCGACAGCCCAAGAATGAGTCACAAGTCTTGATGGCTATTTATATAAATCAGTCTATTAACGAGGCTTACTGACGATGTAGAAAACAAGTCACTTTGTTGTTCTTCCTGTGCTGTATGTTGGCTACTGTTCACTGCAAGTGCTTAACTGCTCCCACTTTTACAGTCTGATGAAAACCAGTGGGCTGTTTGGCGTCCTATCACTGTCCCACACCCAGTGAATATTCTTTCTTGGGAATTACAATTCTCTAGAGCTGGCACTTTCACAATGTATGATTTACTATAAGGAGCTTATGTGTTTATGTCCAACAGAGTAGGCTATGAATTGAGTCAGGCAATGTCTGGGTTACCCTGACGGAATCTCCCTGGCTGACTCTCCCTGACTGACTCTCCTGACTGACTCTCCCTGACTGACTCTCCCTGACTGACTCTCCCTGACTGACTCTCCCTGACTGACTCTCCCTGGCTGACTCTCCCTGACTGACTCTCCCTGACTGACTCTCCCTGACTGACTCTCCCTGACTGACTCTCCCTGACTGATTCTCCCTGACTGACTCTCCCTGACTGACTCTCCCTGGCTGACTCTCCCTGACTGACTCTCCCTGGCTGACTCTCCCTGACTGATTCTCCCTGACTGACTCTCCCTGGCTGACTCTCCCTGACTAACTCTCCCTGACTGATTCTCCCTGACTGACTCTCCCTGACTGACTCTCCCTGACTGACTCTCCCTGACTGACTCTCCCTGGCTGACTCTCCCTGACTGATTCTCCCTGACTGACTCTCCCTGACTGATTCTCCCTGACTGACTCTCCCTGACTGACTCTCCCTGACTGACTCTCCTGACTGACTCTCCCTGGCTGACTCTCCCTGACTGACTCTCCCTGGCTGACTCTCCCTGACTGACTCTCCCTGACTGACTCTCTTGACTGACTCTCCCTGACTGACTCTCCCTGGCTGACTCTCCCTGACTGACTCTCCCTGACTGACTCTCCCTGACTGACTCTCCCTGACTGACTCTCCCTGACTGACTCTCCCTGACTGACTCTCCCTGGCTGACTCTCCCTGGCTGACTCTCCCTGACTAACTCTCCCTGACTGACTCTCCCTGGCTGACTCTCCCTGACTGACTCTCCCTGACTGACTCTCCCTGGCTGACTCTCCCTGGCTGACTCTCCCTGACTGACTCTCCTGACTGACTCTCCCTGACTGACTCTCCCTGACTGACTCTCCCTGACTGACTCTCCCTGACTAACTCTCCCTGACTGACTCTCCCTGACTGACTCTCCCTGACTGACTCTCCCTGGCTGACTCTCCCTGACTGACTCTCCCTGACTGACTCTCCCTGGCTGACTCTCCCTGACTAACTCTCCCTGACTGACTCTCCCTGACTGACTCTCCCTGACTGACTCTCCCTGACTGACTCTCCCTGACTGACTCTCCCTGGCTGACTCTCCCTGACTGACTCTCCCTGGCTGAGCAGGCATATACTACACTTGAATTAGGACTATTCCGTCTGAGAGGCCGTCCATTTCAGTTTGGTCCACTAGAGGATTAGCAATTTCACAATTATCAGCAAGAGTTAGAGGGAGGGATGTAGAGAGAGAGAGAGAAAGAGAGAAAGAGAGAAAGAGAGAGAGAGACAACCTCTATGATGTGGACACACTGAGATCACTGTTTCATACAGACAGCAGACCAAGACAACCTCTATGGTGTAGACACACTGAGATCACTGTTTCATACAGACAGCAGACCAAGACAACCTCTATGGTGTAGACACACTGAGATCACTGTTTCATACAGACAGCAGACCAAGACAACCTCTATGGTGTGGACACACTGAGATCACTGTTTCATACAGACAGCAGACCAAGACAACCTCTATGGTGTAGACACACTGAGATCACTGTTTCATACAGACAGCAGACCAAGACAACCTCTATGGTGTAGACACACTGAGATCACTGTTTCATACAGACAGCAGACCAAGACAACCTCTATGGTGTAGACACACTGAGATCACTGTTTCATACAGACAGCAGACCAAGACAACCTCTATGGTGTAGACACACTGAGATCACTGTTTCATACAGACAGCAGACCAAGACAACCTCTATGGTGTAGACACACTGAGATCACTGTTTCATACAGACAGCAGACCAAGACAGAGATGTTAATATATGCAACATGATAGAATAGATTAAAGTGAGATAAAGGTTCAATCAAATGAATAAAGATGTGATGTCTGGAAACAAAACGTCTACAAAGTAAAAATGTTCCTATTGAGGTTTTCTATTAAGATTCATCTCAAGTGAATCTACAATATGTACCTACATTGGTTTTAAAAGCCCAGTATGTTCACTGTACCACAGAACATAGCAAACAGACTGTTGAATAAAGTGCTATTGATATTGTGTAGCAGCAGAGACAGTCTACTGCTATATTTACTCTGTAGTGAAGAAGAATCCCGAGCTGAGGTAGACCCCTAGTGCTCCTCTGGATGGCTGGGAGGTGTGGGCGGTAGCATTGCCCTTCCTGGCTGTGCTCGGTGAGGTAGACCCCTAGTGCTCCTCTGGATGGCTGGGAGGTGTGGGCGGTAGCATTGCCCTTCCTGGCTGTGCTCGGTGAGGTAGACCCCTAGTGCTCCTCTGGATGGCTGGGAGGTGTGGGCGGTAGCATTGCCCTTCCTGGCTGTGCTCGGTGAGGTAGACCCCTAGTGCTCCTCTGGATGGCTGGGAGGTGTGGGCGGTAGCATTGCCCTTCCTGGCTGTGCTCGGTGAGGTAGACCCCTAGTGCTCCTCTGGATGGCTGGGAGGTGTGGGCGGTAGCATTGCCCTTCCTGGCTGTGCTCGGTGAGGTAGACCCCTAGTGCTCCTCTGGATGGCTGGGAGGTGTGGGCGGTAGCATTGCCCTTCCTGGCTGTGCTCGGTGAGGTAGACCCCTAGTGCTCCTCTGGATGGCTGGGAGGTGTGGGCGGTAGCATTGCCCTTCCTGGCTGTGCTCGGTGAGGTAGACCCCTAGTGCTCCTCTGGATGGCTGGGAGGTGTGGGCGGTAGCATTGCCCTTCCTGGCTGTGCTCGGTGAGGTAGACCCCTAGTGCTCCTCTGGATGGCTGGGAGGTGTGGGCGGTAGCATTGCCCTTCCTGGCTGTGCTCGGTGAGGTAGACCCCTAGTGCTCCTCTGGATGGCTGGGAGGTGTGGGCGGTAGCATTGCCCTTCCTGGCTGTGCTCGGTGAGGTAGACCCCTAGTGCTCCTCTGGATGGCTGGGAGGTGTGGGCGGTAGCATTGCCCTTCCTGGCTGTGCTCGGTGAGGTAGACCCCTAGTGCTCCTCTGGATGGCTGGGAGGTGT